>NC_061858.1:9207161-9212161 GCF_019202785.1 Penaeus chinensis
ATTATCATTTTGGTAACTTGAATCAAGACTCCCTCGCTCGAACACACGCTCATCATGTCAGCCTCACGCCCACTCCCGCCCATGATCCTCCTGTTAGTTCGGGGGCAAAACGCCTTCATTTTCCCTCAACAGCCAACGACCTCGACCACATCCAAGCTGTATCTCGCCCCCATCGCGTAAATGGCGCTCTGATGCCACACACTATCTTCCTTTTATCCCTTTTTTTTTTAACTTTTTTTTATCTTTTTTTTTTTTATCGAGAATGGTGATGTTATCAGCACTGGTGGAAATGGCTCTGTTATTATTATTACTATCGCCCTTTTACTGCTATGGTCGCTCGATACAGATGACGATGACGATTTTTTTCCCTTGCTTTTGTTTTCTGTTCTTGTTCTCTCTATCTTAGACTTTGTTTTGTTTTTTATGTATTCATTGCTCTTCTTCTGTGATTGTTTGTTTCTATCTGTCTGACTGTTTGTTTGTCTGTCTTGTCCGTCCGTCTGTCTGTCTGTCTGTCTGTCTCCCTCTTTTTCTCTCACTCCCTATCCTTCCTCTCTCTCTCTCTCTCTCTCTCTCTCTCTCTCTCTCTCTCTCTCTCTCTCTCTCTCTCTCTCTCTCTCTCTCTCTCTCTCTCTCTCTCTCTATCTCTCCTTTTCTCCCTCATTCACTAAAGCATCTACTAAAACACAATATAACCTATTACAATATCAACCCATTTTACTCACTTTCTCAACTATCCCCAAACAACAATAAATAGAAAAACAAACAAACCAAAAACAAAAGAATGCACAAAAAAACTCCTTTCCCCTCGTCCTCTCTCACTCTCGTCTCTGCCATTTCCAACCTCCCCCTTTTCCCCTCTCTCCCTCTTTCCACCTGACCAAGTAAAGACTCCACTGTATCATACAGCTGATGGATGTTTGCGGACAACCGTTACAGCTCTCCCTATTCTACAATCTCTCTTACGCTCGTGGGCATTGCATGACCCCCCGTCCCACGTGCTTAAAGGGAATTGGGTACTCGATAACGTTGCGAACAAGCGGGAATAAGTTGTGCCTGAGAATGTTTTCGGTGGACAAACCCCCTTGCATTCCCCATCTGACATGTTAATTAAAGCCCTTCACTGAGACGAGCCAGTTTGGACATGAGGGGATTTCCCTGGATGGAAAATGTCTTTTCTTTTTCCTTTCTTTATCTATTTTTTTTTGTTTTTTTGTTTTCTATTCGTTTATGAATGCGTGTGTTTGTCGTTGGGCTGTTCGTTTCCCAAAATGATGTCGGCGATTTGTGTGTTCGTCACGTGATTTTTATTTTCAAGGGGATGTTGCTTATCCTGTGTAGTTGAACTTTTATTTTCCCGCCAAAGAAAAGGTTGGTCAAAGATCAAACGAGATAAAGCGGTTGTTGTGAAACGAGGCGATTCCCGAGCGATGGCCGTGTCATTCCGGGTTTTATTGAAGCTCAAACGATCGTTTTTGCTTTTAACAACTGCTTGTCGCTCTTTTTCGCCCCTTCCCCAATCGCTATTATCTCCCCTTTCTTATTCTTCCTCCTCCGACTCCGCCTCCGACTTTCTATCTGCTTCTGCTGCCGCTCCTTCTCCTTCTTCTCCTTCATCATCATCTTCATCTTCATCTTCATCTTCATCTTCATCTTCATCTTCATCTTCATCTTCATCTTCATCTTCTTCTTTTTCTTTTTCTTTTTCTTTTTCTTTTTCTTTTTCTTTTTCTTTTTCTTTTTCTTTTTCTTTTTCTTTTTCTTTCTTTTTCTTTTTCTTTTTCTTTTTCTTTTTCTTTTTCTTTTTCTTTTTCTTCTTCTTCTTCTTCTTCTTCTTCTTCTTCTTCTTCTTCATCTTCTTCTTCTCCTTCTACTTCTCCTTCTCCTTCTCCTTCTTCCTCCTCCTTCTCCTCTCCTCCTCCTCCTCCTCCTCCTCCTCTTCCTCCTCCTCCTCTCCTCCTCTCCTCCTCCTCCTCCTCCTCCTCCTTCTCTCCTTCTCCTTCTCCTTCTCCTTCTCCTTCTCCTCCTCCTCCTCCTCCTCCTCCTTTTTCCCCTACATTTCCCCCATCTACTCCTTCGTCTTCACCTTTTCCTTCTCCCTACTCTGAATAACGACCTCTTCTCCCCCCCCCCCCCCCTCGCGTCTCCGATGAATCCATCCGTCAAATCGTAATTAAACTTCCGAATAATTATCAATAATTCCCGCCCTTATTAAGTGGCTCTCTCATTTCCCACTCACCCTCCGCCCCCCCCCCCCCCACGACCCCTCCCCTCGTTCCACCTACTCTCAGGCTCCCCAACCATATACTGCCCCCAATTTTCCCCCTCACTGGTTCTTCTCCTCCCCCTCTTTCTTCTTCTCTTCTTCCTTTCTCCTTTTCTTTCGTCCAGCTCTCTTGCCTTCCTATGAGTGAGGTTCCTTCGTTCTCTCCTCCGTTCCCCCGTTTCCTCTGTCTCTCTCCTCCTTCCTTTCACCTTCATACTTCTAACCCTCTATGCTTCTCTTCTCCTCCTCTCCCTCTTCCTACTCCTCTTTTTCCTCTTCCTTCTATTCCTTTTCTTGGTTCCCTTCCTTGTTCCTCCCCGCATCCTTCCTCCTCCTTTCTGGCTACCTTTCTCTCCCACTCTTTCTTCCCTCTATGTCTCTGTTCGTCTCCTCCTCCTCGTCTTCTTGTTTTTTTCTCCTTCCCTTCCTTCTGCTCTTCCTCTTCTTTTTTTTTTTCTCTCCCTTCTCTAATTCTTTAACAATATCGGTTAATATCACCTTCAAAACAATGGCGCATCTGTAGTTATTTACAATTCCCAGACAAAACTTGCTACTTTTTATGTAATTTTTGTTTATTTTCTATTAGTCGGAATTTACTAAGTTTCAAGCGTGTTAAATGGACTCCTGTTTTATCTGCCAGTATCCATTAGGCTATACCTTTCATTGTTTTAAATGTCATTAATAATAGCTTTAGTGGAAAACCCTCCCAATTAGTGGGTTTGTCTCTGCTTCAAAACTCTCAGCTCCATTCCTATCTATTTTTCACCATCAATCTCAACCATCTCTAGACCCATCATAAGAACCATCGCCTTTATTTCTATCACAATTCTTATCTTTTATCTCTATCAGCCCTCCGTCCGCCCTCGCCTTCAACATCCTCTCCACTCGTCCCTTGCAACAACTGTTATATATCCTTCATCCAATACGCCCACGCCACGAAAATCACCACAAAAGAGGAAATGAAATAACAGAGAAAAGAGGAAAAAAGGAGGAACGAGGCCAAAGGGGAGTTTCGTGTTATCGGCAGCAGATAACGCGGTGGGGGGGGGGGAGGGGGTGAGAAGGCGAAGATTCATAATTGGTTTCGAGACAGTTCGTCGGCTCTTCACGGGGACGTCAGGGAGGAGGGGGGAGGAGGGGGGGGGGATGTTTGGCGGCTGAGGCTGACGTCGTCGGGTCCGCTGTCGTGAATGCGTCAGAGGGTGGATTTGAGTTCTGACACTCATTTGCATGAAGCCTCTCTCTCTCTCTCTCTCTCTCTCTCTCCCTCCCTCCCTCCCTCCCTCCCTCTCTCTCTCTCTCTCTCTCTCTCTCTCTCCAACTCTCTCTCTCTCTCTCTCTCTCTCTCTCTCTCTCTCTCTCTCTCTCTTTCTCTCTCTCTCTCTCTCTCTCTCTCTCTCTCTCTCTCTCTCTCTCTCTCTCTCTCTCTCCAACTCTCTCTCTCTCTCTCTCTTTCTTCAACTCTCTCTCTCTCTCTCTCCAACTCTCTCTCTCTCTCTCCAACTCTCTCTCTCTCTCTCCAACTCTCTCACTCTCTCCCTCTCTCTCTCTCACCAATAAAATATCCAAAATCCTTATCAAGAAGTCAGAGGGAAAACACATCAACGAACACACCGCACGTGGTTTCGAGAACGCATAATGAGCACTAGGTCGCTACCCTTTGCAACGCTGAGGGGCGTGGCTTCCCTCTGAACCATTAATCTCAATGATACCAACCCTTTGCAACACTGACCTTGACAGCTCGAATTGCACTTGGCTTCAGCAATGATAATGATAATGATAATAAGGAGGGTAATGACAACGATGGTGATGGGGATATAATGATAATGACAGTAATGATAATCATGGTTGTAATGATAATGATTATGACAGTAATGATAATAACAATGAAAATGTTGATAATTAGGATAGTGATAATGATGGTGGTTTTGATAACAATAGAAAATGAAGTGATAATCATAGTAGTAATGATAATAAATGTAATAATGATAATAATGATGACAATAGTAATAGATAATAACAATGATGCTAATAATGATAATAACAAAGTGATAACAATGATAATAGTAATAATGACAACATTAAAAATAACAATAACGATAATAATGATAATATCAATAATGATGATAATGATAATAATGATGATACTAATACTAATAATAATGATGATGATAATAAAATATTAAAAATGATGATGATAAAAAAATGATAACAATAATAACAACAACAACAACTACAACAACAAATATACTTATAACAATGTTAGCAATAGTTATAATAATAATGATTAGCGTAATACTTATGATAGAAACAGTAACGAAAATAATAACAATAATAAAAGTAACCCAAATTTTTTTTTTATAATGATAAGCATATTGATACTACTACTGGTTACTACACTAAGACTAATGATAATGATAATGATAGAATACTACATACTGTAAATGCTGTCCCTTCACAATACATATACAGTTGGTACCATATCACAGATTAATAAATGAAAAAAGACTAATAAATAAACCAATAGACAAACAAACATAAAATTGATGAAACAACACGAATAATTAATAACAAATAATAACATCTTTTTTTTAATATCCCTGGACCGATTTAATCTTATTGGCATGATTCCGCCATCGATCTCGTTTGAATAACAAGCGACGTAACAGGTGATTTACAACAAAGAAGATTATTTAAAGTAGATGTAACCTCGCGGAGCACTAAGGGCCAAAAA
>NC_061858.1:9237161-9244661 GCF_019202785.1 Penaeus chinensis
AAAAACAAATTATACTAACAATGATAATTACGAAAAAAAATTAAAACTCAATGTTTACAATTAAGTGATAAAATTATCGTAATGATAACAAAAAGATATAATGAAAATGACGGCAAAATGTTAATCATGATAACTAAAAAATAAGAATCTGGTTAACAATAAACTTGATGATAATTGACCTCCTTTCTTCTTCCCTGACCCATTTTGCATAATGCATATTGCACATTCAAAAACAGAATGCACATTTTCCACATTGCAGTTTTACATCAGTTACTCCTAGCAACAGTCCAGAAGCCTAACAAATATCCTCGTTTTCTAAAATTATTTTAAAAAGCATCGCGTAACACATTATAAACGCTTTGTTGTTTTTCATAACAACATAATCAACTGTATTATGGATCATATAAGTAATGTTAGTAATGATGAAATTGGTAAAACTTTAAAATTATGATGATGATTATAATGAAGATGATGAGTTTGATGACGATGAAGATAATGATGATTAAGATGATGATGACTAAGAGGATGATGATGGTGGTGGCGATGATAATGGTGATAATGACGATGATGGCGATAATAATAGTGATAATGATAATAATAAAGATGATGATGACAATGATAATAATAATTACAATATTCTTCGTGATGATACACTTTCCTTAAATTTCGGAATGCATTTTCGTGTATCTCGCCTGCCCAGTTTATCCTTATCATCGCTATTTCTACCTTCCTTCTCCTTCTCCCCTTTCCTGTTTCTCTTCTCATTCATCCTATTTCTTTTCCTCTTCCCTATCCTGTTCCCTTCTCCCCTTTTTTATCTCACCATTATCTTCTCTCTCTCACTTCTGCTTCTCTTTCCTTTCCTTCTCTTCCCCTTTCATCTCTTTTTTCCTTACTCCTTTTCTTTTCTCTTCCCCTCCCTCGCCTCTTCTTTCCCTTCCCTCCTCCTTTCCCTTTCCTTTCTTCTTTCCTTCTCTTCCTTTCCACCCCTTTTCCTCGCCTCTTCTCTCCCCCCTCCTCCTCTTCACCCATCTCCTCCTCTTTATCCCCTTCTCCTCCCCTCTTCTCCCTCCCTCTCTGCCTTTACCTTCCTACACCACCTCCCTTACCTCTCCCCTTTCCTCTCTCCTCGTACTTTCTACCCCCCACTTTCTTCCTCCTTTCCCCTTTCCTTTTGTTTTCCTCTTCCCCCTCTTTTCCCCTTCCCCTCCCCCCTCCCCTTCCATTTCTCGGCCTCGCCCCCCTGGTCGAATGATCTTCCATTGCTATTAGCGAGATTGATATCGCCATTCCTCAGCGGCGGCGAGGGCGTTCGCTGCCGGGAAAGATTGGACAAATATTCGCCATTACGGTCGCCTTGTCTGATAATCGTTGTCGTCAACTTGGTGGACGAGCGGCTTTTCGGTGTTCGTGCGGCGGCGTGGTGGGGAGGGAGGTGAAGAGGAGGGGGGGGGGTGAGGGGGGCTATTGTATTCCGGTCGTTCGTGTCAAATGGACACATCAACATGTAAACGTTTGTATATGTATATATATGTGTGTACATAGATTTACATATGTATATATAGACATGTATATATACATATATCTGTCTATCTACATCGCAGACACACACACACACACAAACACACACACACACACACACACACACACACACACACACACACACACACACACACACAAACACACACGCACACACACACACACACACACACACACACACACACACACACACATACATCTACATAAATACACATACATACAAACATACATAGCATCCCAAAAGGGCCATATAGTATCAGCTCCAAACTTGTCCACTCCTTTGCCGCAGTCATGCATAGCCTCCGACTCGAATCATTGCGTAACTCCAAAAACAAAACACTTAAACAAATCGGAAACAAAGAAGACGTGACCGGAGAACCCAGCTGGCTTCGACCTCTTCGCACCAGGTTCCAAATTACCTGTCCATAATCCTCTAAGAACCAGCAACAGCTACAACGAAATTCACTCAAGACAAAGCGGGGCAGTAAAGGCCAGGAGAGGCCAAAGAGTAAAAGGCAGAAAAAAAATTCCGATATTTTTTTATTATTGTCTATTTTTAATGACGAAGGCTTTCACACCACCCCTTTGCAAGCAGAATTCGCTTCGCCTTGCAAGGAGGTCACATAAAACTCCCATTACCTGCAGTGGGAGACAGGTTTCTGTGCTATCAAGTAATTAACCTGGCTCTCCCTTGTATACATTGGCTGAATGGCCTCATTTACAGTCAGCTTGTGTTTACCTTCCCCTGTATTTCACTCCCCAATGCTTATTTATTTTTGAGTTTAATTTGGCTCCGTGATTAAGGGACCTTAATCCAATGATGGCTGCTCGGTTTTCGCAATAACATTTTGCAGAGCTAATCAACGAAGATCGAGTGTGCTTCCATCACCTGGTTTACTTTGTGATGAGAAAATATCACAGGGATTCTTGGATTGCCGTGGAGATCGATGGCTCAGGGGATAAGCTTTACGGTTCATCAATAACAAGGTAGAGAAACGACATTACTGTTCACAGACAATGATCTTGGGGTCAAGATGGAAAAGGGGAAGATGAAAGGGGAAGGGGAAGGAAGAAGAGCAGGAGGGCGAGGGAAAATGAGAGTGAAAGAGGCGTTGATAATGATAGGAAGGTCATTTTAGTTAGGGAGGATAGATTCATTTCAGTATCAAATTAAAGTATGCATACATTTTGCTTCTTCGGGTGCTATGACCATCTTAAATTACGTTATTTCTTTGAAAGGACGGTGCAAGGGACAAATCGTGAAAGGTTCAGATATTTAGATAACGTAAGATAAATTCTTGAAAACTGCATTTATTCTATTGTTAAACTTATATTACTTATTTCATGGTTTAATTTACTGCCATGATAACCAGTTTATATTACATCGTAATATCAAATTTCATGAACACACTATCAGCCAGCAGGTTTCATGAACTTCACGCGTTCGCTTGAATCATTTTTATGACAGCCGCCCCTAGTTCTACTTACACAAAGGCTGTTATATTTAGTGGCCGCTATTCCAGTTGTCTTCAAACTCAGCCCAACTCAGTCACGTCTTCTAGATGTCCTTTACAAGTATTCATCTCATCTAGATACCATGCTGTGCGTCTCTATTTCGTCCAAGTAGACCAGGCGATGTGCTTGAGCGAGATCCCGGACACTCGATCACCAGGCTTTAATGATCTCTCGAGCATGTTTAATTTAACAGTATTTGAAGACATGTGCAATTAATAATAGGTAATGATGATGGTGATAATGAATGATAATAATAATAATAATAATAATGATGATAAATAATAATAGTAATGAATAAGTAATAATAATGATAATAATAATGATGATGATAATAATAATAATGATGATAATAATGATGATAAAAATAGTAATAATGAGAATGATAACAATAATGATAATGATAAAAATAATAATGATAATAATAATAATAATAATAATAATGATAATAATAATAATAATAATAATGATAATAATGATACTACTACTACTACTACTACTACAACTGATAATGATAATAAAAAATAAAAATAATGATAATGATACTAATAATGATAACAATAATGGAAACAATGATGTTAAGAATTATTATTATAATGATACTAATACTGCCACTACTACTTCTACTACTATTACTACTACTGCAACTACTGCATCTACTGCTACTTCTACTACTACTACTACTACTACTACTACTTCTACTTTTACAACTACTACTCTGCTACTTCTACTACTACTACTACTACTACTTCTACTAGTAACATCAAAACTAATAACAATACTAATACTATGAATTGATGATAATGATAATAATAACATTGATAATAATGATGAGGATAATGATAGTAATAACAAAATTATCCCTGACTCTCCAGTGGGCCTCACCAGAGAGTCATGATGCCCCATGTCGGTCAGAGTCCGCGTGGCATACGCATGTCACCCGGGTATTTGAGCGGATGACGTCAGCAGCGGGATTAAAGGAGCTTCCCGTGTACAGACTATGGACGCCCTGAGAGGCACTGGTTCCAGGTGCTACGTGGGGTGTGGATATGTCTCATTTTCGTTATGTATCACGGGCGTGACAGCCTCCCGGGGGCTTTGGGGAGGGTGATGCACATGCACTCATCTTGCAACTTTTGTGTTTGTGCAATATGATATGTGCTGCTAAATGTGGGATGCTCTCTTGGGAACATTTACACCTAGTTATCTTCTTTTTGTAGATGACTGTCACTCCAAAGGTGTAAATACGAGGCGTCTAATAATATGGTTGTGTACAGAAATGTTTTAGCTTTTAGATAATGTTCTCAGGTCCAGCACAAAGATAGAAAATCAATATCTATAATTTTGACATAGGATAATCTAATGTTACTGGAGGCTGAGGCGGTGAAGGAGGAGGAAGAGGGAAGGAAGGAAGTAAATGAGGGAAGGGAAAGGAAGATGAGAAGAAGCAAGAGGGAGATTGTAGATGGGGAAGGGGAAGAGGAAGATGGAGATCAGACACAGGGAAGGAGGATGAAGGGAAGGTAAGAGAGTGAAAAAAGGGGAGAGAGGAATAAGGAAAGGGGAGAGAGAGGAGAAAAATGGATGAAGAAGACGAAGTTAACATCCAAACATACTTAGCGATATCTCTCTTGCCATAATATACAGTTAGATCCTGGGCGTGCATATGCTCTCAATGAGGAGAGAATTTAATATGGCGTCTGCATTTAAATTGCCTCTTGAATCTCTTTGAATGCTGAATTTACCGCTGACTATCTTGCGGTTTGTAAGATATGAGTGGAGCAGCTGGAGAGAGAGGGGGGGGGGGGGCAATTGGAAAGAGAGGTGGGACGGGGGAGGGGGAGTGACTGGAAAGAGAGGTGAGGGCGGGGGGAAGGGGGACGGGGAACAGCTGGAAAGAGATGGAGGGGTAGGAGGAGGGGGAGGAGGGAGGAGGGGGTTAAAAGGAGGAGAAAAACGAAGACGAGAGGAAACACGAAGCCTGTGAAGAGGGGAAACGGTGCAAAAGAAAAGATGCAAAAGAGCAATATGTAAAACAGAGGAAACTTGTGTTAAGAAAAGATTCGCAAAACAGCTCATATTCTAAAACAGAAAGATCGGGGGTTGTTTAATAGGAAACATTGATATATATATAGGAAAAACGAATAATACGTCAGAAAAAAAACAAAAAAACTTAACAACAATACTATTTAGTAAAAAAGGTAAATTATAAAACATAAAACTATTTACTTACAGATAAAAGAAAGAGGAGAGGAATTATCCGGAAAAGATGGTAAGAAGAATTAAAGAAAAAAAAAGACAAACTCATATTCTGAATTTCAAGTAAAATAAAAAGGAATCAAGGGAAGAGAAGAAGAAGAAGAAGAAGACGAAGAAGAAGAAGAGAGAAAGAGAGAGAGAGAGAGAGAGAGAGAGAGAGAGAGAGAGAGAGAGAGAGAGAGAGAGAGAGAGAGAGAGAGAGAGACAGAGAGAGACAGAAAATACAGTTGACAATAATAGACAAAAAAAAAGAAAAAAAAAAGTTTAATAGCTGAACAAGAGGAAGCACTTTACTTGACACATAGAAAACGGTAGGAAAATGTAAATCAAAATAAAACATAACATCTTCCTTAAAAAAAAAAAAAAAAAAAAAAAATAATAATAATAATAAAACATAACGACTCCCTCCCTCCCTCCCCCCATCACCCCACCTACCAACCCTCTCGAAAAAAAGGGTAAAATGAAAGAAATAAAGAAAGGAGAAAGGAGAAGCGGCATGTAATGGAAAATAGAAAGACGCATTAGGGAAAAGGCAAGGGCTAGGAAGTGTGAAAGGATCAGGAAACTTTTGAGTTCCGCGAAGGAAGCGCCGTAGAAGGAGGGGAGATGAGGGGAAAGGGAGAAGAGAAGGAGGGGAGAAGAAGGGAAATGGAGAAGAGAGGGAGGGGGGAAGAGGGGGAGGGGTGAAAAAGGGGAAGGGAGAAGAGAGGGAGGGGGGAAGAGGGGGAGGGGAGAAGAAGGGAAATGGAGAAGAGAGGGAGGGGGGAAGAGGGGGAGGGGAGAAGAAGGGAAATGGAGAAGAGAGGGAGGGGGGAAGAGGGGGAGGGGAGAAGAAGGGAAATGGAGAAGAGAGGGAGGGGGGAAGAGGGGGAGGGGTGAAAAAGGGGAAGGGAGAAGAGAGGGAGGGGGGAAGAGGGGGAGGGGAGAAGAAGGGAAATGGAGAAGAGAGGGAGGGGGGAAGAGGGGGAGGGGTGAAAAAGGGGAAGGGAGAAGAGAGGGAGGGGGGAAGAGGGGGAGGGGAGAAGAAGGGAAATGGAGAAGAGAGGGAGGGGGGAAGAGGGGGAGGGGGGAAAAAGGGGAAGGGAGAAGAGGGGGAAGGATGATGAGGGGAAGGGGAGAAGAAAGGAAATGGAGAAGAGGAGAAAGGGAGAAGAAGGGAAATGGAGAAGAGAGGAAGGGGATATGAGAGGGAGGGGAGAAGAGAGGGAGGGGAGAAGAGGAATAGGAGAGAAGAGGGGGAGGGGAGAAGAGGGGGAGGGGAGAAGAAGCGTAAGGGGAAGAGGGGAAGGGAAGGGGTGAGGGGGAGAGGGGTGGGGGAAGAAGGGAAGGGGAGAAAGGAAGGGGAAAAGGGGTAGCGGGATGGGAGAAGAGGGAGAGGGAAGAGGCGTAGCGGAAAGGGGAAGAAGGAAGGGAAGGGAAAGAGAGGCTGGGGAAGAAGGGAAGGGGGAGAAGGTAAGGAAGAGAGAGGAGGAGGGAGCGATGAATGCGGGAGCTATGATCTTTGTAGGAGTCTACACACACACGCATCTATCTATCTATCTATATATGTGTGTGTGTGTATGTGTGTGTGTGTGTGTGTGTGTGTGTGTGTGTGTGTGTGTGTGTGTGTGTGTGTGTGTGTGTGTGTGTGTACGTGTGTGTGTATAACCTTACAAAAATATCTCGTGGAGTGATATGTATCCACACACTTCGTATGTACTGGCGTACACTTTCAGTCGATCCTTTGAAACAAAAACATATCTGCTTTACGGATAAGAAATTAGATCTTAATATATCATAACGAGATTTGATTCTCTTCTTTTTAATCCAGCGACAGGCCATTAGCCGGTTTCTAATCCTAATGGTGCATGAGATTAATGGAAACAATAAACAGATTCAGAAGAAAAAAAACATATTACCTTCTCTATAATGACGACACTCGGTGAAGTAATAAAGAGTCTCACATACCTGGAAGAAAGAAGAGGTGATGCTTGTTAGTGAAAATCCATCGTGCAGAATATATCAAATGATTAAAACGAAGCCATATGTATAATAAACTCATTTTAACTAGCACATGGAACTTTAGACTGAAAGTACAGTTATATCATCCAAGTAAAGGGGACAAACAATGTAAGAGTTCAAGGCAAGAGGAAAAACTCTCGAAGCACCTCTAGGCTCAGATGCAGCCTCAGCGCATCAGCATTATAGTTA
>NC_061858.1:9249661-9254661 GCF_019202785.1 Penaeus chinensis
CATGGCCGCGAGCGGAGAGGGCCGGCCGGGACGAGGGAAAGGACACGGAGGCTTTGGGAAATGCGTGGGAGTTTGGTCGATTGATCGTTGGATAGATAGGTGTAAACGTGAGTTCGGTTGTATAGGGATCTGATAGATAATTACTGGGATATAAGAATAAGATTGGATAAAGGTGAGTAGAGAACTAGAGCCCGTATGGTTGGATAGTAGATAAATTTGACCCAATCGCCCCATATGGCAAGATTACATGATACACTGCAATGCAAGTTTATTAATGGTATATACACATAGATGGCTCTGCAAGTGATTAGACACCAAGGAGTCAGTTATTAGTCCTACCTATCTCACCTGTTTACTCTTTTCCTCGACTTTTGGAAAGGGTCTTTTGCATTATTTCATTGTCTGAGATGTTAATTCTAATGCCAATTTAATAATCATAACATCAATAACAATAATAACAGAATCGATATCAATTGTATTTAAAAGAAAAACACATTTTCCCGGCAATTCAAGGAATGGGGAAATCAGGCTCGGTAACTAGGGTCTACTGACAGAAATAAATAAACAGTCAATATCTTTTTTTTTTTTTTTTTTTTTTTTGGGTGGGGGATACATGGTTAACTTTCTTAATAGATAATTGGAAAGACATAAATAAGAAGGGAACCAGAAAGCGTGTGGTTGGCTGACAGATAGACAATTCGATGAAAAGAAACAAGGATCCAAATAGATTTTAGGAATGCATGGAAAATTTGTTTGATAGATAATTAGTTAGATAGAAATAAAAACCCAGAGAAGTTATGTAAATGCATCATTCGATAGACATATATATATATATATATATATATATATATATATATATGTATATAAGGCAACCATAATGAAGCCGGTAAGAAAACAATGGTTATGAACAGATAAATAAATCGATAAATAACATAGATCGATGGAAAGAGGCAGAACAATGATTGCAAAGATCAAAACAGAACTGAAAAAAAGTGAATAAATAGAATCAATAAGGGATAAAAAATGAATACTTATAGAAGAAGACATAGATAACAACCCGATAAAAATGAATGAGTAATGAGTAAGAAGAAATAAGTAAGAATATGAATAAGTGGACAAGGAAAAAAAAGAAAAAAAAAAAAAACACATCAACAATGAGGGGATGAATAAGCAATTATATGGAAATAGAACACATTAAATTTGGTTGATAAAAAATATGAGCGTTGAAAGATATGAATATGTAAGAAGTGAAAAAGGAGGGGCGCTTGAGAATGCGTTGGCGGATGTGGTAGATAGCGGGTGTTTGGTTGATAGATAATTCGATAGAAGGCAGAAGGGAAACGAAGTAAAAGTCAGTGAAATGCAGTAGACGTGAATACATGTATAAGTGGAAATGTGACTGGTAAGACTGGGGATGCATAGCGGAGCACCAGAGACAAAATATTCATAAAAAAAACAAAAACAAAAAATGCACGGCAGGAAACATATACATGTGTGGATGGGTTTCTCGTGTGCGTGCGTGCGTCTGTGTGTGCATATGTGTTTGTGTGTGTCTGTGTGTGTATGCGTGTTTGTGTGTTTATGTGTGTGTGTATGTGTACGTGTGTGTGTGTGCGTGTGTGTACGTGTGTGTGTGTGTGTGTGTGTGTGTGTGTGTGTGTGTGTGTGTGTGTGTGTGTGTGTGTGTGTGTGTGTGCGTGTGTGGGTGTGGGTGTGCGTGTCTGTGTGTGTGTTTGTTCCATATACACACAAACTTATATGAGTTTGTGTGATTATACATGCACATTCAGAAACTAGAACATAAAGATAACGAGAAAAAACAAAGAGTAGCAAAATAAATAGCACAGTCGGATTATTCCATTTGTTCACATATTTCTAGCCTTTCCATAACAATACACAGCTTAAGCCACGTCATTCAGTCTTAAAAATGGCATGATCCAGTGTTGTAAAATGCTGAACAATGAACTGTTTAGCTAACACTGCCGCTTTCCTGGGTATGAAGTGAAGAATGCGAATTAGGCTTTGCACAGTATTAGGGTTATTTCTGTTCTCTGACCTGCACCATTCGTAAATGCTTTGATCTCAGACAAAAGCACCTGTCATTCTGCAGCATGCAAATTCAAGCGCATTGACGATGAATATTTAACAAACACGCACGCTTGTATATAAGTTTTCCAACACATACACTCATGACGTCTGTTGATATACACATACGCATGCACTCACACACACACACACACACACACACACACACACACACACACACAAACACACATACAGAAACACACACAAAAGTACAATTTACAAAATATGACAAAATAATTCATATGAAACAAAAAAAAAAAAAAAATCCCTCTCGAATCGTTCACATTTCATTATATGTATCCGTGTTCATAAGACCTTTATCTTCGCAAAATCCCCTTCCTTTCCGTCACATAAGGTCGAGCTTGAACAGCAGGCCGATACGTGGAAGAGATGCTGGAGGTTAAAGAGGTCGAATGCTCCGAAAAAGGATTTAGAAGGATTTTATGTTTGTAAAGTTAAATGCGGAAAGAGAATTAGGGCGGGAACCAAACTGGATGATAAGTACAGACACACATAGACAAACATGCACACACACACACACACACACACACACACACACACACACACACACACACACACACACACACACACACACACACACACCACCACCACCACCACCATTAAACAAACACGTACAAGAAGAAGAAGAAGAAGAAGAAGAAGAAGAAGAAGAAGAAAGAAGGAGAAGCAGAAGAAGCAGAAGCAGAAAAAAGAAGAAAAAAAAGAAGAAGAAGTAGAAGACGAAAAAAAAAATGAAGAGAAAAAAATCAGAAAAATAATAACAAGAAGCAGAAGAAAAAAAAGAAGAGAAAGAAGATTGAGAAGAAAAACAAGAAGAAAAATATTGGAAAGGGGGAAGATAGAGAAGACGGAGCTTTGACCTTCCACTGGCCAAGATAACACTGGTGGGGAAGGTGCGGGCAACACACCACTGTAGGGTTAGCACCGATAAGAGAGAAAGAGAGAGAGAGAGAGAGAGAGAGAGAGAGAGAGAGAGAGAGAGAGAGAGAGAGAGAGAGAGAGAGAGCGAGGAGAGAAAGAGAGAAAGAAAGAGAGAGGAGAGAAAGGGAGAGAGGAGAGAAAGAGAGAGAGGCAGAAAGAGAGAGAGAGAGAGAGAGAGAGAGAGAGAGAGAGAGAGAGAGAGAGAGAGAGAGAGAGAGAGAGAGAGAGAGAGAGAGAGAGAGAGAGAGAGAGAGAGAGAGAGAGAGAGAGAGAGAGAGAGAGAGAGAGAGTGAGAGAGAGAGAGAATGAGAGAGAGAGAGAGTGAGAGAGAGAGAGAGAGAGAGAGCGAGCGAGAGAGAGAGAGAGAGATCGGTAGGAAGCTAGATAAATAGACAGATAGATAAACAGACAGATAATTAGACAAATCTATAGACAGACAGAGAGAAGGAGAGATATATGAATAGATGTACAGTTTTATAGATTAGAGAAGAGAGAGATATAAACAGATGTATAGATATCATATGAATACATAATTAGATAGAGAAATACATAGATAGGTATACATATGAAAAAAGAAGAAGAGATGGAGAGAAGGATAGAGAGATAAACAGATATATAGAAAGACAGATAAGGAGATAGACAGACACACATACAAATAGATAGATAGATAAACATATATATTGATGAATCTACGGAAAGACAGATAGATACAGAGACAGACAGAAAAGCAGGCAGGCAGACAGATGAATAGACAAAACAGACAGAGAAACAGATAGATGAAATGAGAGAAAGATAGATAGATAAACAGAGATAGACAGAGAGAGAGAGAGAAGGAGAGAGTGGAGCAGAGCCAAGGCGTGGGTGGGTCGGGCCGCCACGTAGAGTACGGCGCGTGTGAGAGGAAGGAAGTGAAGTGGGGGGGAGGGGGGGGGGCAGAGGGAGGGAGGGAGGGAGGGGGTTTGATAAAGTGCGAGTAAGGGGTCACTGGGTGAAGCTTGCAGGTCAGTTGTTTGCAGGCGATTTCTTTTGATTATTCTTCATTTTAATGGTGGTTTTAAATATTGATTTTTTTTTTTTTAATCTTAGTTCGTGTTGGATCTTATTTAGTATTGTGATTATATTTTTTTTTCGTATTCTCGACTCCTTAACATCCTGTCACTCTCCTCCCTAGTGATTATCTAACAAACCAACATCTCTCTCTCTACACACACACACACACACACACACACACACACACACACACACACACACACACACACACACACATATATATATATATATATATATATATATATATATATATATACATATATATATATATATTTCAAGGAACACCACCACTACCCTTTGCTATGGACCCAAATGGACCAGCTCCTCCTGTTTGCATACGAGGGACACTAGTGCTGCCTAATCCTTTTGTTTGAAATGTCAATCCTACAGCAGGTGGAGAGGGTTCGACATTATAACGTTGAATGATTAGGTTTGGGGGATCCACAGCCACTAAACTTTCTTAAATTGCCAATCAGATTAGGCCTTAACAGAAGGGGGAACTGGAATCTGGAGGGATTAGGAGAGAAGATCGAGTAATTTCACAGGAAAAAGTGTAAAAGAAAAAAAAATTAAGATAGAAGGTGTGATAGAGAGTCATAAAAGAGCGTAGGCTGAAATGAATAACTGCTATAAAGAAAAAGCTTAAGACACTAAGATGGTGTTATTTTTACGGATACTAATGGATTTACGAGTTCGCCACAGTAATGGAGAATAAACAAAAAAACAAAAAACGTGATTTGTCTTACAACCTTTAAAATTAGGACTATTGAGAAATATAGAGCGATGCGTTAACAGCTGGCTCAATTAGGACAAAAACAAATTTAAACGTTTATTTTTTTTTTTCTCTCTCTCTCTCTCTCTCTCTCTCTCACTCTCTCTCTTTCTATCTATCTATCTATTCATCTATCTATCTCTAGCTATCT
>NC_061858.1:9262161-9264661 GCF_019202785.1 Penaeus chinensis
CTTCGCCCTCTCCCGTACCCCTCCCCCTCCCTCTCCTCTGTCCCTTCTCTACCCACTCCCCTTTCCCTTTACCCTCCCTTCTCCTCTCTCCCTTCTTCGACCTCTGACACCCCCCCTCCCCCCTCTCCCCTCCGTCGTCTCCCCCTTCCTCGCCTCTCATCCTTCTCCGCCCTCTTCCTTCTCCCTTTCCTCTTCCTTTTCCTCTATTCCTTCTTTGACCAAGTCTCTCTGCCGTTTCCTCTCCCCCCCCCCATCCTTTTCCTCCCTCTCCCCTCCCCCCTCCCCTCTCTCCATCTCATTCACCGCTGTAATTACGTATAAAGTGTAATGATGATCGTGGCATCCATCTACCTCTCTTGTTATTGATTCATGTGTCTTCTTCTTGTCAAATTTATTGCTTCGAGCTGCTGAATCTGTCCTCTGTCTCTTTCTATCGATCGCTTTCTCCTATTCCGCTCCTTTATTTCTTCTTGCACCTCTTATCTCTCCTTTGCTCTCTATTTTCTCTTTCTCTTGCGTTTATATTTTCTCTCCTTGTCTCCTCCGATTGTTTCTCACTGATTCACTTTCTCCATCTCAGTCGAGGGTTTTAAGTTTTTTGAATCAAACATTTAAGCATTCATTCATTGACTTATATGCAATTGCACACACACACACACAAAAACAACAACATGCGTACATTTCCACGCACACACAAATGCATGCATGCATTACATTTGTAAACATTTACAAATTCACAGCAGCTCACACACAAGTGCACATTCACACTCGCAAACACGGACACACACAAACTCTCACACAAGCACACAAATGCAGAGACAAATACCCACATACGCAGACACAAACTCTCACACAAGGACATAAACACACACACACACACACACACACACACTCACGCACACACACACACACACACACACACGCACACACGCACACACACACGCGCACACACATACACACACACACACACACACACACACACACGCACACACACGCGCACACACACACACACACACACACACACACACGTGCCTTTGTGCGACATGGAAAGCCTCTCCTCGAAAGGCTATAGACTTCCCACGCAAGTCCCTCTCGCATTCTTCTTATCTCCCTCGTTTTCTTATCTTGCATCTGCCTGCTATCTTGACATATACTCATTGCAAGTGAATTTCGGTTTAAAATGTTTTATTCATCATTTCTGGTTATTTATTTTGTTTTTTTTCGTTTGTGTAATTATTATTTTTCTTATTTTTTTACACGTTCTTGTTTCGACTGTTTTTGTTTTAAGAAGTTTTGGTTCGTTTTTTGTTTTTGTTTATTATTATTATGTAAAGTTTCAAAACTCTAAATTTCTAAACTCTAATTTGTCTTCGCTCTTCCATTTGTGTTAAATCGTCTTTCTGTTTTGTTTTTCAACATTTTTTTTTCTGCTTCTACTTGAACCTATTCTTTTCTTACTTCTCTGTCTCCCTCTTTCAGTTCTCTTACTCCTTTATTCTCCTTCTCGTTCCCCTTCCTCTGCCCCTCCACTTCCCTCCTTCAATCTCTCTTCCCTCCCCCGACCATCTTCCATTCCCTCTACACTCCCTCCTCCCTCCATCAGTCCCTCCACTCCCCTTCCCTCCACTTGGCTCCTCCTTCCCCTCGCCCCCCCCCCCCCTTTTTAGTCTCTTCCCTTCCCCTCCCTCCCCTCCTTGCACACTCCCTCATCCCCTTCACGCCCCTCCCCCACTCTCCTCCACGCCCCTCCCTCATCCCTTCTCCACGCCCCTTCCAATCCCTCCTCCACGCAACTCCCCCATCCCTCCCGCACGCCCCTCCCCCACTCTCCTCCACGCCCCTCCCCCATCCCTCCTCTACGCCCCTCCCCCATCCACACCCGCACGCCCCTCCCTCATCCCTTCTCCACGCCCCTCCCCCATCCCTCCCACACGCCCCTCCCCCACTCTCCTCCACGCCCCTCCCCCGCTCTCCTCCACGCCCCTCCCCCATCCCTTCTCCACACCCCTCCCCATCCAAACCCCTCCTTTTCTATCCCCCTTCCCTCCTCCACGCCCCTCCCCCTGCCAACCCCATTCTCTCACGCTCCTCCCACCACTGGCTCCGCCCCCAAAACACGGTGACCTCTCTAACCCGGAATATGACGCGGGCTGTGTTATCTTGCCCTTCATTCACTTTCCTTTATCACAAGACTTTCACCCTTTTCCTCTTCTTTTTTCTTTGCTCTCTCTCTCTCTCTCTCTCTCTCTCTCTCTCTCTCTCTCTCTCTCCTCTCTCTCTCTCTCTCTCTCTCTCTCTCTAGTTCATATCTTCATTGGTTTGTGTATTTATTGGTTCCTTTATTTGCATTTTTTCATTAATTTTCCCTTATCCTTATCATCCTTCTTTATTCCGTTCCTCTCTCTTCTGTAGCTCTTATCTCCCTCCTTGATTCCCTTCCTCTCCCTTCGGCCTTGCTCCTTGCTAGCCCCCGCCCCCCTTCCACGCCTCTGCCGCCCCT
>NC_061858.1:9279661-9284661 GCF_019202785.1 Penaeus chinensis
ATTTGTTGTACTCTAAGTCAGCATTGGATGTAAATTCTTCTTTCTCGGGGAATATTGTAGAAGCGATCGTCTTCTCAGGCTTCAATGAAACTATAAGGAAAGATTCGTAACCTTTCTTGTTCCTAGATTCAGAGTGAGGCGTGACTGTATCCTTCATAGGATCGAATTCCTTTTAGTCTGGGGAAGGATCATGTTTTATGAGGAGAACTGTAGGGAGCAGCCTGACATTTTCTCGTTGTGAGGCGCAGAATCTTAAGACAGAACTCTTTCGCTCTTGCTTTATCTCCACCTCTGTGTCATTTCCTTTTTACTTTCTCCCTTTTTTATCTGTGTGCTTGTGTATGTGTGTGTCTCTAACTCTCTCTCTCTCTCTCTCTCTCTCTCTCTCTCTCTCTCTCTCTCTCTCTCTCTCTCTCTCTCTCTCTCTCTCTCTCTCTCTCTCTCTCTTCCCCCTCCTCTTTTGCCCCTACCCCTTACTTGCTCTCCCATTCCCTTTTTATCTCTTTTTCTATAGTCACATATTGTCCACACAGCCCTGCAAGAAATGGAAGAGCAGGAGCGTCTGCCTTTCCCACCAAACACGAACATGCAGATCAGTTTCCAGCAACTCCACAGTCCAACCACCTTCAGCGCTGTAGGAAAATTTCTGTCCCCTCAGACACATTTTTTTTTTTTCTTCCATCACTTTTTCTTTGTTTCTCTCTTCTTCTTTTTTCTCTCTCATTTTATTATCTTCTTTTTCTTTCTTTTTTCTCTCTCTCTGTCTCTGTTACTGTCTGTCTGTCTGTCTGTCTGTCTGTCTGTCTGACTCTCTCTCACTCTCTCTCTCTCTCTCTCTCTCTCTCTCTCTCTCTCTCTCTCTCTCTCCCTCCCATCCTCCCCCCTCCCCCTCTCTCTCTTCAGTTCCTCCAAACCGATGTTCATTTCCCTTCTGGAAAAGCATTTCAGTTCCCTTGGCAGCAGGTATACATCCCCCCTTTGTTCAGTTCAGTCTTATAAGGGTGAAAATACATTTGTGCATTTATCTTTTATTTTTTTTTAGTGTCCTTATTATTATTATTATTATTATTATTATTATTATTATTATTATTATAAATATTGTTATTATTATTATAAATATTATTATTATTATTATTGTTATTATTAGTAGTAGTACTAGTAGTAGTATTGCTATTATTATTATCATCATCATCATCATCACCATCATCTTCATCACCATCATCATCATCATTATTATTATCATCTTTATTATGCTAATAATTTACATTGTAGTGATTATGATCGCAAGCATCATTAATATCATTATCATTGATTTTATTATTTGTTTATTAACTTTTTTATAATTGTTATTATTGTTATTCGTATCATTTTTATAATTATATTATTATCATTATCATTATTATTATTATTATTATTATTACTATCATTATTATTATTACTACTATTTCTATTATTATCATTATTATTATTATTATCATCATTATTTATATTATTATCATTATTATTATTATTATTATTATTATCATTATTATTATCATTATTATTATAATTATTGTTATCATTATTATCATTATTATTATTATTATTATTATTATTATTATTATTATTATTATTATTATTAATACTATCATTATGATTATAGTTACTATTATGGATAATTTTATTATTGTTATTATTATCATTATTATTATACTTACTCTTATCACTACAATCATACTCATCACTATCATTTCTTAACGAAGTATAAATGAGAATGAGATAGGAATGTTTATACATATATATATATATATATATATATGTATGTATATATGCATATATACACACTTATACACACATATCTATCTATCTATCTATCTATCTATCTATTCATATATGTATGCACACAAACACACTCACACACACATTTTTTTTTTTTTTCAATTAATCTTTATCTGTCATATCCAGTCTTATTTTCATATTCTATATTTCATCTGGTTATCATCATTTTCATCTATCTCCTTATTATATCTTGCTTGATCTAACAAAATCAATATTTAATTATAGCCTATTTATGTTACTCCAATTTTATCAATAAAGATAATAACCGCGAATGACTTACTTTTACATTATATCCAATACGATCAATTTGATTAAAAAAAAAAAAAAAAAAAAAAAAAAAATGGAATATATCAGTTGATTTATTTGTTTCTCTGTTTTGTTTGTTTACTTTTTTCCATCTATTCTTGGAGTTAAGGAAATAAAATAATTGAATCGGGGATTCCCATAATTCCGTAAAATTAGTAAATTGATAAATTGTAATAATGATAACGATGATAATAATAACAATAACAACAAAAACAACAACAGCAATAACAACCACAACAACAACAACAAAAACAATAAAAACACAACAACAACAACAATGATAATAATGAAAAACAGATAAATTGATAGACAAATATACAAATACAATGACTTGCCCCGTAATTTAGGTTCCCTCGCTATTTTCTCTTTCTCCCTTTCTCTTGTTTTCTCTGTAGAGATGGATGGCCGATTAATAGTTCGTTAATGATGATGATTTGATAATTGATACAATTGCCTTTTTTCTCTCTCCCTTCCTCTGTTCCTTTTCTTTTTTTACTTTTTACTTTTCTTTTCTTTTTCTTGTTCCTTTTTTATAGTTCCATATTTTTAATTTGTTTATTTATCATTATTTATTATTCTTACCTGAGATCCCTTCTTTATAAGAAAAAAAAAAAAAACTTCCTCTTCTTTTCGCTTTTTTTTTAACATCATATCTCTTCCCTTCCCCTTTGTTATCTCCTTCCTTTTCACTATTTTGTTTCTCTTTTACGTCTTGCAGTTACTATCCCTCTCGCTTTCTTATCTTTGTTTCTTTTCTTTGATATATTTCTCTTCTCTACTTTTATCTTTATATTTACTTTCTTCCCCCTTACCCTGTTGTTTCTATTCCTTTCAATATTTTCCTTTGCTATATCTCTTTCTTTTTCCTCTCCGCTTTTTCCACGTCTTTCCTTTACTACCTCTTCTTTTCTCTTCCTTTTTTTCTCCTTTACCCTTTTTCCTTTTTTTATCTCTATTCTCTTCAACATCCTATTTTTTTCACAATGTTTTTGTTGTCCCTTTTTCTTTGTTGTCTTTCTCCTTTGCATTTGAAAGATAAACTCTCCATTTTCCATGTTTTTCTGTATTTTTTTTGTGTTTTTTACTTTTTCCAATAATTCACATCTATTTCTTATTCCCATCTTTATTCCTTTTATTCTCTGGCTCCTCTTCCCTATAACCTACCCATCACTCGTAACATCCAGTCATGTCTTTACGAAATTAGCTTTCCGTAACCCAGTAAAAAAACAAAACAAAAAATAAACATAGAAAAAATATATTGGGAGAGATAAAAACAACAACAATAGAATCACTGCCGGAGGGGGGGGGGGGGGGGGGATCTAAGGAGGAAAAGGAGAAGGAGGAAACACAATAGGCCTAAATAGGTCTAGCTGTTGGATGCGGAGGGAGAGAAAAATTATTTCAATATTGGATTATGTCGTAACATATGACTCCCTTACTCCCCTCTCCCCACCCCTCCTATTCACCCCCGCCCTCCCCCTTCCCTTGCCTTCCCCTTCTTTCCCCAATCACACATGTAGATGATGCAGGAGGGGATTTGGCCGCTGTCTGTTAGTGGGGCTGTGCTTTTATTGTTCAGATTCCGTCGAATTTTATCTGGAGGAGGCGGCGGAAAATGGGCTGTGGCATCTTGTTTTATTGTGTTCTTTTTCCCCTTTTTTTCTCTCTCTCTTTTTATGTTGTTTTTTGTTTATTGATTTTTCTTTCTCTTTTTTTTTCTTTCTCTCTCTTTCTATCTCTCCCTCTTTCGCTTTGTATTTTTTTCATCAATATTGAATGAGCTAAAAACAAACGCATAGGCAGATAAATAGATTAATCAATCACTATCTAGGCGTATAATGCCTAGATATATATGTAAAGAAGCACATTTGTAACACTCATATGTATGTATGCGTGTATGTATGTATGTATGTAGGAGTATGTGCGTGTATTAGCTAATAACAAAAGAAGCACTAAACGGATTTATTGTTGTGTTACCAAAAATGCGCTTCATTTTAACTTAATACACACATTATAGCGATCGTGTGCATTATGAAAGCACATGTCACAACGTAAATTCACCAAAACTCACGCTACAGGTAAGGCTAGTGCCTATCCTTTTGTTATCTTCATATTCCAAATTGAATTAAACTAACTCTTTGAAGGGAACGGAATATATGACTAGATTACACTCGCTGACCGTCGATTAAACTCAAGACTACCTAAATTTATTTGATCATTCATTCCAGTGTCATAACGAGCCCCGTTCTAATACATAAAACGTCTAGACTTGGATATCATAAAGGAGTTCTTTTTTATGTGAATTCTTGTTTCCCCGGCTTATCGAAGTGTCTGAGCCAGGGGTTCCAAAATGGGGGTTCACGGGCTCCCAGGGGGTTCATGGATGGGTTTCATGGGTCCGTAAGACGAGATAAAGATTAACAGTTATATTAATGTGTTATTTTTTAGATTGCTTACACTAAAGATTAATAATACTATGTGTATCTCTTATCTGTATGGAACAATCAAATCTCAATGAATAAAGTACATTATATGCATTACACTCAAAGCTGTGTATATGTATATTTCTGGGGAAAAGGGTCCATAGCTTTTATCACATTCGTAAAGCGGTCCGGGAAGGAGAGATGGAGGAATGGGAAGAGGAGGGGGAAGGGGGAAGGGAAGGTGGAAGAATGGGAGGAGGAGGGGGGTAGGGGGAAGGAGAGATGGAGGAATGGGAAGAGGAGGGGGAAGGGGGAAGGGAAGGTGGAAGAATGGGAGGAGGAGGGGGGTAGGGGGAAGGAGAGATGGAGGAATGGGAAGAGGAGGGGGAAGGGGGAAGGGAAGGTGGAAGAATGGGAGGAGGAGGGGGGTAGGGGGAAGGAGAGATGGAGGAA
>NC_061858.1:9327161-9334661 GCF_019202785.1 Penaeus chinensis
GAGAGAGAGAGAGAGAGAGAGAGAGAGAGAGAGAGAGAGAGAGAGAGAGAGAGAGAGAGAGAGAGAGAGAGAGAGAGAGAGAGAGAGAGAGAGAGAGAGAGAGAGAGAGAGAGAGAGAGAGAGAGAGAGAGAGAGAAAGAGAGATAGTGTAAGAGAGTGAGAGAGAGAGAGAGAGAGAGAGAGAGAGAGAGAGAGAGAGAGAGAGAGAGAGAGAGAGAGAGAGAGAGAGAGAGAAAGAGAGATAGTGTAAGAGAGTGAGAGAGAGAGAGAGAGAGAGAGAGAGAGAGAGAGAGAGAGAGAGAGAGAGAGAGAGAGAGAGAGAGAGAGAGAGAGGGAAAGAGAGATAGTGAGAGAGAGAGAGAGAGAGAGAGAGAGAGAGAGAGAGAGAGAGAGAGAGAGAAAGAGAGATAGTGTAAGAGAGTGAGAGAGAGAGAGAGAGAGAGAGAGAGAGAGAGAGAGAGAGAGAGAGAGAGAGAGAGGAGGGAAAGAGAGATAGTGAGAGAGAGAGAGAGAGAGAGAGAGAGAGAGAGAGAGAGAGAGAGAGAGAGAAAGAGAGAGAGAGATAGTGTAAGAGAGTGAGAGAGAGAGAGAGAGAGAGAGAGATAAAGAGAGAGAGGGAAAGAGAGATAGTGAGAGAGAGAGAGAGAGAGAGAGAGAGAGAGAGAGAGAGAGAGAGAGAGAGAAAAGGCGACGAAGAAGAACAAGAAAGAAAAAAAAATAATAAACAACTGTCAATAGGACGTGTCATTACCATCAAAATGGAAGAATTGACAAGTAAAAAAAAAAAAAAAAAAAAAAAAAAAAATATATAAGAAAAGAGACAGAGAGAAAAGTAAAATAAAACATAATGAAACAACAATAACAGAAAGAGCGACGAACACAGACCCAGGCAATCTCACATTTGAAGCCAGAATAAATAAGAAGAGATACAGACTTGAAATACATGTTGTTTCCGCGAAGTGTCTTGTTAAATTTTGTTTGTTTCAAGTCTATTTCAAGAGCGGGCAAGAGAGATGTAAGAAAGGTAAAAGTCAACATTTCCTATCCTGTGACGAGTGAGGATGAGGGGGGGGGGGGTAAAGGAAGGAAGAACGTATATATGAATAAAGGAGGGGCAAGGATGTGGGAAATAGGGGAAAGAAGAATGAGGAAGGAAGGTAGAGAGAAAGAGAGAGAGGGCGGGGGGGGGGGGGTAGGATAGAAGAGGAGGAGGATAAGAGAGTGAAATAGAAATGGAATGATTGCGAGAAGAGAAGGGAGATGAGATAATGAAAAAGGAGTAGGAGAAAAGGAGAGAAGAGGAAATAGAGGAGAGAAGGAAGGATGAGGAGGAGAAAATTAGACGAAGGAGAGAATAAGGAGAAGAAGAGAAGAAAGAAGAATATAAGATTGAAGGAAGAGGAGAGAAGACGAAGCATGAGGGGCGAGAGATGGAGAAGAGAAAAGAAGGAGGGAAGATAAGGTGAGAACGAAGAAGAAAAAGAGAAGACGAGTTAGGCAAAGAGAAGAATTAGAGAGAAAAAATGAGAAAAGGAGAAAGGAGAAGTAGAATGACGAAAGAAAAGAGACGGGAAGATCAAATCAAGAGAAAAAGAGAAAAGAAGGGAGACAAGAGACAGAGAAAAAGAAAGAATAAGAACTAAAGCAAAGAAATACACCCAGCGAAAAAGAAATAGAGAGGCAAGGAGGACGTAGAGAGAAGGAGGAGGGGTAATGGGCAGTCATTACCCCAAGACAAAGCAGGGGGTAAGGAACTCGAGTAATCTGTCGTGGGTGTCAGCTTGGCAAGGGCCCTCCGAAGGGAACGTGTTAGCCCTATCGTAAGGGCCGCCATCATCATCAGCATCATTATCAACACCATTTTTCTTCAAATGCGTCTTCAAGGGCTCGGTAAACAGTTCTAAGTGATGCCATAAGTGATTGGATGTCAACTTGCACTTTCAAAATCGATTGGTCATTTTGATAAACGCCATTACGGTAATGGGTGGGGATTCTAGAGTACATATTTTCTTGCTATTATTAAATGATGACATAGAAGAATGGATAAATCGATAGAATATTAGATGAATAAATAAGGTGATTGATAGATCGAGAGATAGAGAGATAACAAATAAAAAGTAGATAAATGGAGAGAGAGAGAGAGAGAGAGAGAGAGAGAGAAAGAGAGAGAAAGAGAGAGAAAGAGAGATAAAGAGAGAAAGAGAGATAAAGAGAGAGATATATAAGAGAGAGAGATAAAGAGAGAGAAAGAGACAAACAGACAAATAGATAAATGACATAGAATGAGAGAGTCAGAAAGAAAGGAAACCCTAAAACATTATTAGTAATATCTTCATGTCTCAACGTAATTAAATCTTTCATTAGGCATGAAACCCCAGAGAACAGGCTTCTCATTTGGTTACCTACGTTATTCTGCTGAGTAAAAGCATTATTAGCAGTGCTTTAATCTAGGCGAAATCTCGTTCATTTTTAAGTGTTTTTTCACAGAATTTCTTCTTTTGCTGTCACGATAGAATGTCTAAGGGAAACAGGTCGCCTAAGATTATGTTTTTTTCCTAATCATTTTAGCAATATATATATGTATTTATATATATACTGTATGATGATGATAGTAGTAATTATGATAAAGATAATAATAATAATAATAAAAGTTATAACAATGAAAATGATAATGATAATGATAATAATAGTTATAACAATGAAAATGGTAATGATAATGATAATAATCATAATAAGAAAAATCAATAAATCAAATAATAATGATGATAAAAAAAATGATAATGATAATGATTATAAAAGTCTTTATGATAATGATAATGACAATAACAGTAGTAATAATGGCCATGATAATAAAAATTGTAGCAATAAAAAAGATGATGATGATGATAATGTTAATAATATGGATAATAATAATAATAATAATATGGATGATAATAATAATATAAATAATAATGATGATAATAATAATATTAATAATAGTAATGATAATAATAAGAGTAATAATGGTAATACTACTACTACTACTAATACAAAAAAAAAATAATGATAATAGTAATAACACCAATAATGATAATGATAATAATAATACAAAAAAAACAATGATGATAATGATAATAATAATAACAACAATAATAACAATGATGATAATAATAATGCTAAAAATCATTATTGTTTTCATTATTGTCTTTATCATTATAATTATTACTATTACTATTATCATTATCATCATCATTATTACAATCATATTATTATTATACTGATGATGATAAAGATAACAAGGGAATCTCAGCAGGTTTTCTCTCTCTCTCTCTCTCTCTCTCTCTCTCTCTCTCTCTCTCTCTCTCTCCATTTATCTACACAAATTTCGCTGTTTTCCTCAGCAGGTTCATCAGGCCAGGTCTCGTTATCCAACTTCAATTCTTGTCGCTTTAAAAGCTTTCTTTGAAGGGTTTCATATAAAAATATTTTCCTGCGTTATCTCTGTTATCTGGCAAAGTGATCGCGATGCCTTACAAAGCAGGAAAAAGACTGGCGGGTAAAAGAATTTAATTAAATAAAAAGAGAGAGAGGTAGGGGGAGATAAAGGAGAGAGAGAGATAGAGAGAAAGAAAGAGAGAGAGAGGCAGGGAGGGAAGGAGAGTGAATAAGAGAGACAGATGACAGATTATGTATATATACACACAGACGTACATATATGCAAACATATATATATATATATATATATATATATATATATATATATATATATATGCACATATATATATATATATATATATATATATATATATTTATATATATATATATATATATATATATATATATATATATATATATATATGTGCATATATATATATATATATATATATATATATATATATATATATATATATATATATATATATATATGTTTGCATATATGTACGTCTGTGTGTATATATACATAATCTGTCATCTGTCTCTCTTATTCACTCTCCTTCCCTCCCTGCCTCTCTCTCTCTTTCTTTCTCTCTATCTCTCTCTCTCCTTTATCTCCCCCTACCTCTCCCTCCTTTGCTCCCTCCCTAGCCTTCCCTCTCTCTCTTTTTATTTAATTAAATTCTTTTACCCGCCAGTCTTTTTCCTGCTTTGTAAGGCATCGCGATCACTTTGCCAGATAACAGAGATAACGCAGGAAAATATTTTTATATGAAACCCTTCAAAGAAAGCTTTTAAAACGATAAGAATTGAAGTTGGATAATATATATATATATATATATATATATATATATATATATATATATCTGCATATATATATACATATGTATATATATTTATATATATATATATATATATATATATATATATATATATATGTATATACATGTATATATACATACATACACACACACACACATATTCACACACACACACACACACACACACACACACACACACACACACACACACACACACACACACACACACATATATATATATATATATATATATATATAGAGAGAGAGAGAGAGAGAGAGAGAGAGAGAGAGAGGAGAGAGAGAGAGAGAGATAAATATAGAGAACGAATGAGAAAACAGTCTAGAGTTTTAAAAAAAACGGGAAAAAGAAAAAAGACACGGAGTAAAAGAAGAAAAACAAACAAAACAACAACAACAACAACAGAGACAGGGGGGAATCTGTTATTCCAAAACCTGGCACATCGCTGTCCGTCGCCCTTCGATTCCTTGCTCAGCGCCACACGAATAACACCGCAGCATCGCAATTCATAGGCGTTGGTACCTAGTGTGTATTTAAGACTAACGAGCCCTACTGTATCCTGGTAAAGCAATGGAGGTAATTTATTCTCATCTGCAAATCACTGAGTACAGGGGTGTGTCTTATTCAGTGGATGCGGATCTGCAAGCTGGAATTTTGAAATATTCTGAATGGCTTTACAAATCGCAATGAATGACGTGTCTCTTTTGTCAAGAAATGAGTAACGGTACATTGAGGGTTCACGAATAATATGAATGAAAGACGACATTAGGTTTCGAATGGGAAACATTTTAAATTCGATATTGGTAAGAAGATATATATGGAAAGATTAAGAGAGAGAGAGAGAGAGAGAGAGAGAGAGAGAGAGAGAGAGAGAGAGAGAGAGAGAGAGAGAGAGAGAGAGAGAGAGAAGAGAGAGAGAGAGAGAGAGAGAAAGAGACATCTTGTTATAAACCAACGTCAAAATATGAAAGTAAGAACCGTACAGGTATCCCTTACCAATCTTCCATAAAACACACAAATAAACAAACGAATTAATAGTCGCTTTCGAAAATCTGTGCAAATTGGCGAGAACGTTTTGTTGATGCAACGCCAGAGTGTGAAATGGTTGGGATTCGCTCGAAGGCAGGGTGGGGAAGTTCGCTCTACGTACCCTAATGTTCAGTTATTTGTTTGCGTTCATTGCATCAGACACGAGGCAGATTTTCGACCGTTCTGCTCACTGTTGAACACCCTCCTCTCCTCTCAGCCCTGTATCAGACACGGGACAGACTTTCGGCCGTTCTCCATACTATTACCCCCTCCCCGCAACCCCATATCATGCAGGACTGATTTACAGCTTTTCTCATCACTGTTGAACACCCCCTTCCATTCAGTCCCGTATTAGGAACAAGACAGACGTTCAGCTGTTCTCCTCACTGTTGACCACTCCCACCCCCCTTTAGTCTCATGTCAGGAACAGGGGAGACGTTGAGCCGTTCTCCTTAATGTTGAACAGCCTCCTCTTTCTTCAACCCCAACACCCCTCCTTTACCTCAACCACCAACATCCACCCTTACCTCAAGTCCCCCAACACCCCTCTCTACCTTAACCCCCAACACCTCCCTCTTCCTCTAGGTACCCCGCCCCACCCCAGGCTAGCCCCCCCCCCCCCAGGCTACCCCCCTCAACCCCCCCCCCCAATCCATGAAAGCCTTTCGGAGAGTGAACTACAACAAGCATAACTTCAAACCTGTAGCAATAAAAAGTGAATAGCAAATATTCTCAGCGCACTCTCGGTCCCCGACACTATCTGAGAGGAGATGGGTACAGCCATGGCGGACGTGAGGCGGGTCGCTGGAGTGCAAACTGCGAGGTGGAGGAAAGGGGGGGGGGGGGTGGAAGGTGGAGGAAGAGAGAAAGAGGGTGGAGGTGGAAGGTGGAGGAAGAAAGAAAGAGGGTGGAGGCGGATTTCTGGGGTGGAAACTGCGAGGTGGAGGAAAGGGGTGGAGTTGAAAGGTAAAGGAAGAGAGAAAGAGGGTAGAGGCGGATTTCTAAAGTGGAAACTGCGAAGTGGAAGAAAGGGGTGGAGGTGGAAGGTGGAGGAAGAGAGAAAGAGGGTAGAGACGGATTTCTAGAGTGGAAACTGCGAAGTGGAGGAAAGGGGTGGAGGTGGAAGGTGGAGGAAGAGAAAAAGAGGGTGGAGGTGGATTTCTAGGGTGGAAACTGCGAGGTGGAGGAAAGTGGTGGAGGTAGAAGGTGGAGGAAAGTGGTGGAGGTGGAAGGTGGAGGAAAGAGGTGGAAATGGAAGATGGAGGAAAGTGGTGGATTTCTAGAGTGGAAACTACATGATGGAAGTAGGAGTGGAGGAAAAAGATTGAAGCACAGGGACGGATGGTGGATGCTGTATTCTAGAGTGGAAACTGCGAGGTGGAGAGAGGGGTTGAGCTGGAAGGTGGAGGAACAGGGAAGGAGGGTGAAGGTGGTTTTCTAGAGTGGAAATTGCAAAGTCTTGCGATAGTGCAGGTGGGAGGTGGAGGAAACAGGGAGGAGGAGAATTTCTAGTGTGAAAATTGCAAGGTAGAGACAGAGGTGGAGGTGGAAGGTGGAGCAAGAAGGAAGGAGGGTGGAGCCGGTTTTCTAGAGGGGAGGATGAAAGAAGTGGAGAGTTACAGGGAAAGAGGGTGGAGGAGTGGAGTTGGAAGATGGAAGATGGAGATAGAAAGAAAAATAATTTAAAAAGGCCAGAGAGGGGGAGACAGAAAAGTAGTGAGGCAGAAAGGGAAAGAAGACGATGGAAAGGGATGGACAGTGTACAGTCAGAAGAGATGGAATATGGTGAAAAGACAGCGGAAATGGAAGGTGGAAGGACAAGGAAGCAAGAAGGAATATGGTGATGAGGTGGAGAGACACGGGAAAACACAGGCGGGGGGGGGGGGGGGACGGTGGAGGGACAATGGAGGAGGATGGAAACCAGGCCAGGGCAGTTAGAAGCCCGAAACTAGCATTCTCATCCAGACATGCATGTTCATTTCTTCAAATAAGAGAGAGAAAAAAAACAATAAAAAATCATCCGAACTAGTCATTCAAAAAACGCCAATATTGATCCCTCTTTTAGCCAGCTCAGGCCTTGACTCTCTCCTGACGTGACGAAGTCCTTGGTTCTAAGGTCTGGCTGGTCGAGAAAATGACACACTCATTCGCGTTTCCCCAAGTACGCCCTTCCGGCGCCGTGACACGTTCATGTTCCTCTGCAGAAGCTGCGGCTTC
>NC_061858.1:9339661-9349661 GCF_019202785.1 Penaeus chinensis
TCTTTGCTAAAATTGATTCTCGGTCTATGTAATTCTCGGCTGTCTCACTATATTTCTAACTCCCCTCTAATTCCAAATATCTTGCGCTGTCGACAGATTCACCTCCGACCTCCATTCTTCTCCACTACTTAAACTGCATTCTTTACATGTACGCGTTACTACACAACCTTTATCTTTAACCCTTTCAACTATCCTGCAGGTGATAATCTTACCTTTTCTTCGGGAGTTCGTAAAAATAAACACACAGAAGAAAATTACTTGCCTCCCCGAATTCCTACGGTTCCTCAAAACAGTAACAATTCTCCCTATGTCTGTATATTTAATTATCCACGTGTCTTTATTTTCATAACATGAAAATAAAGCATTATACGATCATGAAATCCCGCTAATCCTGCATTCTCGGCTAAATTCCAATCTCGGCCAATTCTCATTCTTGCCTAATGCAATTCTAATTCTAATCTTCGTCTAATTCTAATTCTCTCGCGTTCGTTCTCGGCAAATTCACCTCCGACTTGCATTCTCCTTTACTAATTGGACTGCATTCTTAACATGTACGTATCACTGACACAAACTATTTCTTTAACCCTTTCAACGGTTCTGTGTGCGTTAATCTTATTTTTTTTCGAGAGTTCTTAGAAAGAAAAGTACACATAATAGTAGAGATTTTAGAAAGAAAGATACAAAGAAATAGGTTCTAGAAAGAATGATACATATAAACAGTACATTTCTTTCTTTTTTTATATAAAGAAATGTACATAGAAACTATATTTTCCTCCCGCATTTCCTATGGCCTCCAACCCACGGTAACAATCCTCCTGAAATCTCCTTCCTCGGTATAAGCGTGGAGTCCGATTAGCCTTGCCTTCTCCTCCTGTCTCTGAGCCTCATGGCAGAGCGAGAGCGAGATAGGAAGACCCGGGGAGGGGGTAGGGACCCAAGAGGGCAAAGGGGTTGCCGGAAGGGGGAGGGGGTGGGGATGGGTGGCCAGCAGTGGGCCGGGGCGTTTCGCAGAGGAGACTTTCCCTTGATGAAGTATTCAGGGATAATTTCTAAAGGTCCCTTGGAAGATAGAAGGGTCCCTCGCCAGGTGGAAGTCGGGGGGACAATGAGAGGCTATTCATTAAGCCCGGCGGGTGACGAAGATAGACGATTTGGGCGGGGCTTAGCGAGGAGGCGTGTCTTTTGCTTTTAGGGGGGTCTATTTGCTTTGTAAATGCTTGCTTGCTTGAGTTTGGACCTGGTTTCAGCCGCTATTGTCTAATTTCTGTGCTTAGGTGTGGGTAGCATGGTCTCACGAGCATCATCACAAACACACTCGGCGGAATATATTTGATTTAAATACATGTATCCAATTTTCTATCCATGTACTGATGTATCAGTACAGCTATACAATTAAATTTTCCTGTCTTATCTATCTATTACATCCCATATCAAATCATCTGTTTATCTGAGATATAGCTTATCTATCTCCTTATCTATCAATATTTCTCGTTGTTTCGCTGATGACGATGGGATAAACGGCAATACAGATTCCCATTATCCCTCATTCCACTTTTCCTTCCCCTCCCCTTCCCCCCCTCTCCTCCTCCCCCCCCCTCCCTCATTTTTCCCACCCCAATCCTTCTCCCTTCCCTCTTCCCCCAACCCACTGTTTTCCCTTTTTTTCTATTTTTGGTGTATGTAAATTTGTGAATATGCGTATATTTTGGTAAATATGTGCACGCAAATATACAAATAACTTTCTATTTGACGTAAAGAGCGGGACCAAAGATTTAGCCTGACAGCATCATTATTAAGATCGATGACTTAATGCCTGAAAGCGAAAATGGTTACAAGGAAGATAATATTTTAAGATTGCGTTAAGTCTGATAATATTAATATGAAAGGATGATTAATGAAGGTTCCTCATGAACCTACATCTAAATGCTTCCGAGTACATATGTGTCAATTTTGTTTGTTTTTGTTTGTTTGGTATATTTCCGAGAATATCTACCTACCTTTCTTCATCCCATTCTCTATCTATCTATCTATTTATCTATCTCTCTATCTACCTCTCTATCTTTCTATCTATCTCTCTATCTATATTTATATCTATCTACCTTTCTGTTTTCTTTCTACCTATCAATCTGTCTTTCTGTCTATCTATCTATCTATCTATCAGTCTACCTATTGCTGATTCAATTCCCTCCTTTTTTCATTTTTTAAGAGTAGTGCTTCTTCTATTTTCTCTCGGAAAGGACAAAAATGGACGGCGAAGCGAAAATAAATAAATGAATAAATAAATCGGATGATGATGAATAGAAAATAAGGAAAAAAAATAACAACAATGATTATAATTAACAAACAAACTAAATAAATAGGTATGTAAATTAATAAATCAAAGAGCTAAAAACAAAACAAATAAGTAAATACGGAAATCAATATGAATATGAATAAGGATCTCAGTGAGCTATTATTCCCAGGAGAACCTTGAAGCTGGGAAGGAGGTGGACGCGGAGAGTTCATCAGAGATTAAGAATACTTTGTAGAGATAGAGGTTTGTATTTCCGCGGGGAGGCTGGGTGTGCGTTTCACCTTCTGCAAACCCAACCACCCCTCCCCAGTCCCTTGCTCGTTGTTGTCGTGGGGGGCTTAGGAGACGGGGACTGAGGCCCAAGGTAGGGATCACTCCCCGTCTCGGACCCCAGCCCTCGCCTCAACTAATTTTATATGGTCTTTTCTTCTCCCCTTTTCCTTTTCTTTCTCTTCTTCATCCCCATCTTCTATCTAAAGAACGTAGCTTAAAAGAACGTAGATCCCTAATCTTGATATGTCAATAGATATAGCTTGATATATCTCCAAGTGAGATCATGGAACGCAGCTGGGTTTAGAGACGTACGAAAGGATTATATCTTAAGACTAGAGAAACGATCGTACCTTATTCGTTGAATGTTGCTGATGGACGTGCTATTGTCCTTGGGATTAGAGTATGTAATCTGGTACTTTACTACATGTACTTTGGTATATGATGCCTATAACCCTGCACCGTGCTTCCTGATAGCACAGTGAAGAAAGTCGCTCGAAAACCTGATGATAGGTCTTTAGAGGTCGCTCAAAATAGAATAAGATGAGAAGGTCGGCACTGGGTCAATCCAGGTTCAGCAGGTAGATATGAGATGGAAAAGCCGCCTTAGCTGTGGGGAATTCATTTTGAAAATAACGTTGAAATGCAGGAACAGTAGGTTTTTGAAAGTATGACTGAGCAGTCGTTTTATTAAGAGAGAGAGAGAGAGAGAGAGAGAGAGAGAGAGAGAGAGAGAGAGAGAGAGAGAGAGAGAGAGAGAGAGAGAAAGAGAGAGAGAGAGAAAGAAAGAAAGAAAGAAAGAAAGAAAGAAAGTAAGAGAGAGAGAGAGAGAGAGAGAGAGAGAGAGAGATAGATAGATAGATAGATAGATAGATAGATAGATAGATAGAGAGAGAGAGAGAGAGAGAAAGAGAGAGAGAGAGAGAGAGAGATAGATAGATAGATAGATAGATATATAGATAGATCGATAGATAGATATATAGATAGATAGATAGATAGATAGATAGAGAGAGAGAGAGAGAGAGAGAGAGAGAGAGAGAGAGAGAGAGAGAGAGAGAGAAAGAGAGAGAGAGAGAGAGAGTATTCCAACATAATTTGAATTATAATGCCTATTACAACTTGTATGTAACAACCCCCCCCCCCCCTCACACATATATATTACAGTACAAATAGGAACATCATTCTCTTTGCGAATTTCCACTAATATGAATTTTCAGATATCTGTTTCTCTAATTTAGTGATAATTTAGTACCACAGAGTTAATTCCCCATGTACATTATGGGACAACCAGATTATTCGAAAACTAACATTTCCAGGTTTATAATTGAGCGAATTTATATGGAGATTGAAGCCGGGTCTGGTCACACAGAGCATGCAGCAATCACGTTAATTAATCAAAGACTCCAGGGTGTACATTAATTAAAGGCAAGTTTGCATGTGTTGCTACATCGCGTTCCTAGACAGTTCATTTATTCTGCGTCTCATTGTTCCATGTCATTCATCTTCCTTCCGTGTAGTTATTTTTGCTCGTATCTTCTGGTGATAACCTTGCAACATTCAGTCATTAGTTAAAGCCATACATTCGCTGTTATGTAAGTCAGTAACGAGTCGTCATGCACTGATGAACTTGTCTGCTTTAATATGACCTTGGCTTGACACATTTATGTGCGAATTGATGAGTGAATGGATGGTGATTGACAAATAAATTAATAAAATAGATAAACATATAAAACGATTTTACACATATATACAAGTATGTATATATATATATATATATATATATATATATATATATATATACGCACATACATACATACATACATAATCTATCTATCTATCTATCTGTCTATCTATTTGTCTCTCTGTCTGTCTGTCTATCTATCTATCTATCTAGCTATCTATCTATCCATCTATCTATCCATCCATCTATCTATCTATCTATATAAATCACTGAACCTTTCGTTTATCCGTTTATAGGAAGTTAGAAATAAGGCTTTAGTTGAGCATCTTGACCTTCTATCACTCAATAGAGAAATTTGGAATGCAATACAAAATGCTGACCTATGAAAAATTGTGATAACAGGCAAAGTCATAAAGAAATTACTTATTGTTGGAAAATAAAGGATATATTCAGGTACATAGCACTTTTTTCACCCTGACTGACCATGTGCGCATCACTTCACAATTATATTTTCACTGTGAACATATAACTATTACTTTCACTGCTATTATTATTGCTATTATTAACATTACAATTGCCGATATTATTACCAAAGTTATTGTTACTGTTATTGTTCTATTTTCTTTATTATCATAACATTGATAATAGATATAATAATCATCATTGTTATTATCATCATCATTTTTATTATCAATTTCATTATCATTATTATTAGTATCATTATATGTTTTATATTTATTATCATAATCAGTAAAATGACTATCATTATTATCATTATCATGATAATAATCTACTATCATTACTATTATCATTTATGTTATTGTTCTCATCACTATTATTATTATTTAAGTCATCATCACTATTGTCATCGATCTTATTATCATTATCATTATTATTATTATTATTATTATTATCATTATCATTATCATTATTATTATATTATTATTATTATTATTATTATTATTATTATTGTTATTATTGTTATTATTTATATTATTATTATTATTATTATTATTATTATTATTATTTTTATTATTATTATTATTATTATTATTATTATTATTATTATTATTATTATTGTCATAATCATTATCATCATCATCATTATCCTCATCATCATTATTCTTATTACTGTCATTATCATTATCATTGCTCTCACTGTCATTATTATTATTATTATTATTATTATTATTATCATTATTATTATTATTATTAATATCATTATCATTATTATTACCATTATCATTATCATAATTTTTATTGTTAATGATAATATTGGTAGCATTATTTTGATCATCATGTTTATTATTAGTATTACTAATAATAGAAGTACTTACAGTAGCTTCATAATTATTTACTAATATCAAAATTATTGTTGTTATATTTCTATTATTTTCTTGTTATCATCAATATTAGTTTTTAAATTTAATTATTATCGTTATCATTATTATCATTATTATTTTCAGCATCATTACCATTATTAGCAACATGATAACATGATAATAATGACAATAATAATAGTAGTCGTAATGATGTTGATAGCAATGACAATGAGAATGGTAGTGTTCATAACAATAATGATAATAATAGTGATGATAATGAAAATGTTAATAAAAGAAAACAATATTGCTGACAAAAGTGATTGAGATAGTGATTCTCATAATGATGGTGATATAACATTTTTTTTTTTTTCAATAATATCACTAGTGAAAAAAATACTAATAAGAACATTGCTATCATCACTATAATTACTATTTCAATCCCACCCTATCTTCCAAATAAATAAATACCCCCTACCCCCCAAAAAAAGAATAATCAAATAAAAATAAATAAAATTGTAAACAATTATTGGATCACTACAATAAATCAATTTCCGAAACGTCCATTTTACACAAGTCTTTCGAACCATCTTAACTAAGAAACCTTCAGTAAAAGAACGGACGCAGGAAAGTTTTCTGAAGGTAAAACTCAAGTTTCTCAAGACGTCGGCGAGATGAGAGCTCGGGGGAGGGGCCGAGGAGGAGGGGCAGAGGGGGAGGTGTAGGGGGGAGAGAGTAGGGAAGTAGGGAGCGTGGGGGGGTGAGAGATAAAGGGGGGGGGAGAGTAGGATGGAGGGGGTTGGGGAATGGGGAAGGGTAGTTGAGGCAGGGGGAGGAAGGGTAGAAGGGGACTGGATAGGGCGGAGGGGGTGAGGGGTAGTGGGTGGAAGTGGAAAGAGGAAGGAAAAAGAAAGAGATGCTGAGAGGAAGGGAGAAGGGAGGGGGGGGGGGGGGGAGGGAACTGAAGGACAAAGAGGGGAACTGAGGAACCGAGATGCAGAGGGGCGTGGTAGTGGGGGAGGAGAGTGGGGGGGGGGGGGAAGACGGAGGGTACAAAGAGGGTGGGAGGAGCAAGGTACGAGGAGATATCAGAGGGGGAGATGTAGAGGGAGGGGAAGGACGGAGGGAGAAGGGGAAGAGAGGGACGAAGGGAAAAGGGTGAAGAAAGGGAACAGAGAGAGAGAGAGAGAGAAGGAGGAAGGGAGAAGAGGGGAAGGGAAGAGAAGGACGAAGAAGAGGAAAAGAGGGTGAAAAGGGGGAAGGATGGGGACAGAGAGAGAAAGAAGGAGGGAGAAGGGGGGGAGGGAAGGGCAAGGAAGGAGACGGAGGGAAAGGGGGAAAGAAAGAGAACGTAACTAAAGAAACGAAGGAAGAATGGGCATGAAGAACAAGAGGAAGGGAAGAAGAGGTTAGAGAAACGGGAGAGGGAGGGGGGGGGGGGAGGCGACGGAAGAGAACAAAGTGGGCAGGGAGCTGGGGAGGAAGAGGGGGGGGGGGGGCGGAAAGGAGAGAGTCAAATAACTTTCTCGGGAACTTTTTTTTCCCTTTCAACAAAAGACGTAAATTATACGAGAGAAGTACATTACAGAGGAGATGAAAGAGTGGAGCTGCTCTTGCGGACCTGGCAAAGGCTTCGTCTCATTTCCGGAGTCAGGACAATCACGGCTGGGTGAGGAACATACGCTTACTTACACACGTACATACATACATGCATAGGCCTGGTTCTTAAAGGTATATATGCATGAAAGCATATACACGTGTGTATATCTAAACAAACAAAAAAATAAACACACACACACATACACACACACATACACAAATACACACACATATTTTTTTCCAGTAAGTGTGATCAGTGAAAGTTAAATGCTCGAGGCTGCCACCCAGTAAACGCTCGACCTAAAACCCGAGTCTCTTTTCCTCTCTATATTTATTAACCTTCTCTGAGATACGGTAGTAAATTTCTTTTCCAATTACGGTCCTTGTCCTTTTTATATTTACTCTCCCTCTAAGAGAAAGAGGAGACACCAAAATCGTCTCCATTGGCGCTAACTGTTATTCTTAAACGTCGTTTTGGTGCAGTTTATTATTTCATTTTCTCGTATTTTCATTTTCTCGTTTTTTTTTTTCTTTCAAGTATCATCGCTTTCGAGCAACCAATGTTCTTCAATCTCTAAAGCTTTATTCACCCAGTTATAACACGTTATTCCTCGAAGTCGTGTTTTCATAGTGTAGTCTGTGAGTACTGACACTTGACTAGGAATTTGGGGATCACTGCCTTAAAGTCGCTGATTTATCTCAAGGCCACTACTACCTTCTTGTACCCTTGCCCTCCAGTGCAGTATAATGCTCCCACGTTTGCTCCTTTGCCCCCATACCAAACCGGTATCCCTTTGGATCTTTTACCTACCCCCCCCCCCCCCCCCCTATTGCATTGCTCACGATATCACACACTTTTCCCAATGTAGAGGCTCTAATTTTACCAATGCCTTCTCTTCTTTCCTCTCTCTCTCTCTCTCTCTCTCCCTCTCTCTCTCTCTCTCTCTCTCTCTCTCTCACTCACTGTGGCTATCCCCACCAAATGCATAGTCCTACGTTTATCTCTCTTATCGTCGGTCTCTCATTTCTCTTCGCATCCATCGGTGAATCGACCGTTACCCCCCCCCCCCCCCCCCGCCCCCACACACGCTTTGGTCTCTCAACCCTTCTACCGCTACTGCACAGCCCCATTTTTGCCATCCCATCTCTCCTTCAGTCTCTCGCCCCAACTCCTTAACCCACTGGTGTCAGCTCCCACTTTCCTCTCTCCCTTCAACCCCCAACATTGCAGAGACCGCTTTTTCACCTCCCTCCCTTTCAGTCTATCACTCCAACCCTTACCATCCTACCCAACGGAAAGTCCCCAATTTCTGTCCTGGACAAGACATTCTCTTGCTCTTCCAGCCCCAACCTCTCCTTCCCCCGTCTACCCTTGCCCTTGAATCTCTCACGCCAATCCTTCCTATCCCCCCCCCCCCATTGTAACTTCCCCACTTTTATCCTACACTTACCACCCTCCCCACCTTTCTCCCTTCCACCCCGTCCTGCCTTCGCCCCTTTTCCTTCCATCCCATCCCCTCCCCACCACTCCCCTTTCCCAGCCCCCTCCTCATACTTTTTAATCCTCCCTTTCCCCCTCCCCCCGTCTCTCTCGCTTCCACTCCCCCTACCCAACTTCTCCCCCCCCCCCTTCCATCCCCTTAGTTTCCCCCTTCCCCTTTCTCCCCCGCATCCACTCCCCTACCCACCTCCCCCCCCTTCCCTCGTCTCTCCCTCTTCCACTCCCCTACCCACCTTTCCCCCTCTTCTATCCCCTCAGTTTCCTTCCTCCACCCCCATACCCCTCCTTCCCCGCCCCAGCCCCGTACCAGACCACCCCCCTCTCCCCCTCAGTTTCCCCAGCCAGAAGAGGCAATAAGTCTCCTAAGGCCCAATTCTAGATTCAAGTTTCTTTTCAATCGCTACTAATTGGTCCCTCATTTGAAAGTGATTCCTCGGGTCTTTCGGAGAGATCGCTCCGGAGGATGGGGGGGAGGGCGGGAAGGGTAGCAGGGGAAGGGGAGGAGAGGGAAGTGGGAGAGGGGGGAGGGGGAGGGGGGGAGATTAGGTGGTGGAAGAAGGGGGAGAGGGAAGTAGAAGAGAGGGGGAGGAAGAGGGGAGAGGGGGTTGGGAATTGGGAGAGGGGTTGTGGAAGAGGATGAGGAGAGAGTAAAGATGAAGAAGGGGAGGGGGGAAAGAAAGGGGGGAGAGGGGTCGTACCAGAGATAGAAGGGGAAAAGGAGAAAAGGGGGGGGGGGAAGAAAGGAGGGGGGCCAAAACGTCATAAAATAGGCAGTGTGCTCCTCTTCTGTTGGGCGTCATTCAGCATATTGATTTGTTTGTTTATCTGTACGTACGCGCGTGTGTGTGTGTGTGTGTGTGTGTGTGTGTGTGTGTGTGTGTGTGTGTGTGTGTGTGTGTGTGTGTGTGTGTGTGCGTATGTGTGTGTGTGTATGTGCTTGTGTGTGTGTGTGTGTCTGTGTGTCTGTATGTGCATATGTTGCCGTATATGTGTAACTTTTCCAAAAGAACATTTATAAGAAAGCACATCTCCCTTATGTTTCCTCCTCTCTTACCATTCTCACCTTTAACTCCTCCCAGTCACATCAAGAGACGTAGCACACGCCACCAGGAGACATCATGAAGGTCAGGCGAAGGTTACCGTGGGATAATAAGCAGTTAGTTGATCAATTTATTGGTCTCGTTTACAACACCATAATCTCAGATTGCAGGACGTCGAGCCAAAATCCAGAAAGGGCCACTCGTTACTGCAACTTTGAACATTGACACGAGAGCGCCTTGCAATATTCCTGCAATAAAGTGATCGTAGGTCCCGTCATAACGAGAGAGAATGAAAAG
>NC_061858.1:9367161-9372161 GCF_019202785.1 Penaeus chinensis
GTAAATTTCCTGCAATTCAATTTTTTTTTATCTCTTTTTGTCACGGTGCTAAAATTTAGAGACGCTATTATGCCGTAGCAAGAATCTTCGTCTGAGAGTGACTTTGAACGAAGGAATAAAAGGGAGACTGGGATCTTCACAGACGACGGACTGGCTGCCTTGATGCAAAAGTGTCATGAACTATGAAATGTGCAAACTTGGTCTCCGTAAAGTCTTCCCATTCGCCCTGGTAAACATAAAAGGAAATACATGAGGCAATTTTGGAAATGTAAGTTACATACAAGAATAGACGGGATGCTTTAACAATAGCTACCTGAGCATAAATATAGTGTGAGATTTCTTGGAGTGAAAAGTAAATGTGCAGACTCCAGCGGTACACTATTAACGAAAATAAAAATGACGAACGAACGTGCTAAGCGAAAACAAAGACAAATGTAAACATATATCTAAGTATAATACAGATAACCTCGTGGATATTTATATCAGGAAAAACAGGATTTATATCCTCAGTCACTTCCCACGCCATCCCTCCCCAATTCCCTCTTTTTCTCCAAACTCTTTCTACCCTCTCTCTCCTTCCCCTACCCCCTTTCTTTCCTTCTTACAATTGTCCTTCCCCTGTTCCTTAAGCTCTCTCTCTCTTTCAGCCTCTCCCTCTCGCCACTTCTTCATTCCCCTGCTTCTTAAGTCACCTCCCTTCCTCCAAGTTCTAACCCCTTCCACCCCCTCTCCGTTCCCCTCTAATTCCTCCAACTCCTCACAACTCCTCCTCTTCCTCCATCATTTTCCCAAGCGTCCTCCCCTTCCCTTTCCCCTTTATCCGACACTCTTTCCCCTAACCCTCCCACACCGTCTGTCGTAAGCCCATGAAGCGTCTAACCCCCTCAACTTTCCCCTCTATTTATCTCAACCCCTCTCATCTCTTTCCCTCTCTCCCTCCCCTCTCCGTCCCACATGAACCCGTGAACCTTCCAACCTCCTTCCCTTCCTCCTCTACCATCTCTTCCCTCCCTACCCCTCCCCTTCCCCCTTAACCCTCAACCTAACCCCCTCTCCCACCAAACCCACTCTCCCCCCACCCACCACTCCGTAACCCACCCCGTCCCTCATAACCCCACGAACCATCTTACCCTCCCCTCTCCCCCTCCTCCCCCTCTCCACCACCCTTCCTCCCCTTCTCCACCACCCTTCCTACCCATCTCTCCCCCTCCCCCCCGCCCAACCACCCACCCATCACCATACCCCGGCCCTCATGAACTCATGAACCGCGCTAGTTTTCCGGCCGGTGACTTTTATACGACTTTTGATCGGACGGGGAAATCCCACACTCAACCGTCTCAGCAAACAGAGAAACAGGGAGAGGATCCTTTTATATCCCAGGCATTACTTAGAAGGGAAAAATCAAATGAGGTTCGTCGTAAGAGAAGATTCCAGAATGTTTGTTATTAGAGCAGTGTCAGCGAAGAGAGAGAAACTGCATGCTGAGATGTGCATTTATCGTAAATCAAGTTGAGGTAGTGGAATTGCATGAATTATTGTTTATTATATGTAAATGTATATGTAAAAGAAAATAATCATGCTTAATCATTTTTAGAGTCAACTTTTCATTCAACATACAGAGGCACAGAGATATTCCTCAACACCAACCGTTTTCATTAATATAAAAAAGAAAGAAAACAACAGCAACACAACAACTGAATTCCGAAACCGAACGAGCGGAAACCAGCATCCTTGATCGAAAACATCTTGGTCAGGGAGAAGATGATGACGCCAGCATCCGGCCGTTACCCAAGTATCCCATCCGTCTTTACGGGAAATAGAATACGATACAACATGGTGAGGCAAGTAATGAATGACTTTTATCTTACAATTAGGATTTACAATTACTCTGTCCTCAAAATTCTGTTGTTTGACAATCAAATAAACAAACAGACATATAAACAAAGAGATAAACAAAAGGCAAAAAAACAAATGAACAAACAAACAAAAACACGATGGGTAAATAAAGTCGTAGAAGTCACGATAACGTAGGAAGGGGATGTAAAATGAATGGGGGAAAGCATGTGGTAGGATAGACATGGTAAGTTGCTCTGTCTCGCTTAGATAATGGTAATTGTGGTCTGTCTAGCAGAAGTAATGGTTAATGGTAGATGGCAGAGTCAGAGTCAGAATGGGGTGAGAGAAAGAGAGAGAGAGAGAGAGAGAGAGAGAGAGAGAGAGAGAGAGAGAGAGAGAGAGAGAGAGAGAGAGAGAGAGAGAGAGACAGACAGCCAAACAGACAGGCAGACAGACAGAGAGAAGAGAAGCGTTTTGTTAAAGGTTCAAGAATTTTAGTAAGGAGGAATGAATTTGCAGATACATAAGAAATGGTGAAATGAAAAGAGAACTTACAACGAAAAATGACAACAACAGTAAAGATAATATTAATTACAATAATAATGATAACAATATTGATGGCAGCAGTAATAACAAAATAAAGGTTAGTTCTTTTAAAAGAAGTATAAGGACTAGCCATAAGAAATATGTTAGCGGGATAACGGTGATTATCGTATTAGCTTTAAAATTAGTGAGGAAGATGATAATGATGATGATGATGATGATTACGATGATGATGATGGTGATGATTACGATGATGATGATGATGATGATGATGATGATGATGATGATGATGATGATTACGATGATGATTATGATGATGATGATAATGATAATGATAACGCTTATGATAATGATAATGATATAGATAATGATAATGGTAACGCTTATGATAATGATAATGATATAGATAATGATAATGATAACGCTTATGATAATGATAATGATATAGATAATGATAATGATAATTATGTTGATGTTTATCATGTAAAGATGATTATAATGATGATACTAATTCTAATTCTAATGATTATGATAGTGATGATGATGATGCTGATGATGATGATGATGATGATGGTGCTGGTGGTGGTGGTGGTGGTGGTGGTGGAGGTGGTAATAGTAATGGTAATGATAATGATAATGATAATGATGTTGATGCTGATGATGTGATGATGAAGGTGGTGACGCGAAGATGATGATCGTGATAAAGACGATAATAGACTTTGATCGTGATTAAGACGATAATAGCCGTAGACGACAACGGTAACCATTACAAAAAAAATAAAAAATCATGATGATAGTCCAAAAAAGGAAAACGAAAGAATTACTACCAACAATTCCTATAAATAAAATAAAATAAAAAAAAAAACGGTACAATTCATCCAATACTTGATGTTCTTGATAATCTCTCACCTCGAAATGATATACAAATTGAATCATAATCAAGTCATAATCAGGTTTATTTGGTAATATAATGTGCGCTCGTCTGGTCGTGTGTGTGTGTGTGTGTGTGTGCGTACGTTCGTGTATTAGTGTACTATCTTTTTGTGTTTGTTGGTGATTGTGCGTGTCTGTATCTTGAAGTTTGTGAGTTATTGTTAATAAATCACAAGTTATTAAATATACGTGATAAACGATTTTACGTCATCATCCATTTTATATCGCCTCGAATATCGAACCACGATTTACCCGCAACAATTCGCGAATCCAATTTACTACTCCAGTGAGTGAATCATTTTGCTGAATCTTATATAATACATTTTTTTTTTTTTAATGTACATCAAACACAGGTAGAGGCTTGGATACATGCACATACAGATCTAGATAAATGGATGAGTAATACAGACAGATGCATATAAGCTGGCAAATAGACCGATAGATAAATAGAAAGGCAGACAGACAAATGGAAGATAGAGAGAGAAAGAGAAAGAAAGAGGGAGAGAGAAGGAGAGGCATATTTGCCGCTTTGCGATCTGAAAGATTCCGAAAATATTTTGATTTCACGGATATTTGCACATGATATTTCCTTTGCATTTCGATGATATTTTATCTAAGTTTTCAAGCATTCCACTGATGAAACCTCAGCATGAGAAAAATAAACAAGTAAATGGATGTCAAGGCAACATTCAACTTTGCACCCCCCCCCCCCCCCCCACAAAAAATAAATAATAATAAACAGATTTTTAAAAATGACCGCAATCAAGGAAGTGCCACTTACATATTCTATTCTTAAAGAGCTGACTCCTCATAAATACGATTTATTAACGGTTACAGGGACGATAAGTGCACATCTTAGTACTCAGTGCTTTAAACAACGACTCGCATTTCGGATTTATTTAAGGATTGTCCCGCATGCAGCAGTGGCCTTTAATCATTCAGATAATCGAGGTATCTGCACCTGCGCCTGATATTCTTATGACCGAGATAATCAGTCTAACCGAAGACGTATTTCCAGACTCTCCCAGACCACAAATAGCTCATTAGAGGAATGTCAATGTGGCTGGGGGACCTGAGGCAATAGTGACCCTCCTAACCTGACCGAGGATCCTAAGAGCATCCGAAGGCTAATGATAGGAGATGAAAGGAGATGATAGGAGATGGTCGCCGGATATTCTACAGCTTAATCCGTTATAAGTTCGCAGCCTCCCTTGGATGCTTCGGCCTTGACTGCAGCACCCTTTGCTTGCAGCGTTTGGCACTGTTGGACATTTTAAATAAGCAAATGTGTAGATAAATAAATAAAAAAGGTAAATGAATAACTGAATAAATGTTGTGAAGTCAGCGTTTACAGCATAAATATCAGCACTGTCTAGGCCTTCGGAAAAAGTATATAATTGTCCTAGGGAATGGCATCAAGAAAAGTCCCTTCTGCCTCCGTCTATAACTTGATTGGGAGAAGGAAGACTTCCCTCTCGGAAACTTAATTACCGAATACTCTGTCGTAGGCTGTGGCCATGGAGGGACACGGGCCTAAACTGGAGAAAGTGGGACCCTGTACTTCACTCACAGCTTACCCTATGCCTGTGTGGAACAAGAAAAAGCAATAGGCAATCCGCTTGTCCTCGACCAAAAGCCAATGATGTCTTCAGATCAGGTCGTGTCTGTAGGGAGCGATGGTCGTAATA
>NC_061858.1:9387161-9392161 GCF_019202785.1 Penaeus chinensis
GCCGTTGCCTCGACCTACGCTATTCCCTCCGGGTATGAGCAGCGAAAAGGGGGGGAGGGGGTTAGCTTGGCTGGGACAACTTTGGTTTGTTTAACTTTTTAGTCAATTATTTCCATTATCATCAGCATCATCATCCTCATCATCACCATCTTAATCATCATCATCATCATCATCATCATCATAATCACCATCATCATTATCATTATCATCATAGTTATCAACATCCTCACCTCATTATTATTATTCACTTTTTTATCACAAGCTAAAAGGGGCTTGCGGTTTGAAATATCTGACATTCAAATAACTCACTAATAAAAAAAACCGATGGTTATATAATAAAAAAAAAAATATAATCGCAGTAACAGTAATCATAATGATAATGATAAAGGAATAGTAGTGATAATAGTGATGATAATGATAAGAATGACAGTAAATTCAATATAAGAAAAATAAAGATAATAGTAATATTGCCATGGCTATTACTTATAGTTAAAAAAAAAAAAAAATAGTGATGATAGTGATTCGCTGAATAATGATAATAGTGATAATAATGGCAACAGTACTAACTCGGATTACGGTATAACCATCAATATTCACATCGATAAAGATAACAAGAGTTAATATGAATATAAAGATAATAATGATGATAAGGATGATATTTTAGGATCAAAATGAATATAAGAATGAGACCAAAGGCAGGAGCAAAAGCAACGGTAGCAATTTTTTTTCCCATAAAAATGTCTAAATTAAATCATTATATACATCGTTATCATATTTGGTTTGATAATCATCAACCGAACAGATTTTCGACATATTCCCCTCCTCCCTTCCCCCTTCCCCCTTTCCCTTCCCCTTCCCCTTCCCCCTTTCCCTTCCCCTTTCCCCTTTCCCTTTTCCCTTTTTCCCCTTCCCCTTTCCCTTTCCCTTTTCCCCCTTCCCCTTTCCCCTTTCTCCTTTTCCCTTTTCCCCTTTCCCCTTTCCCTTCCCCTTTCCCTTTCCCTTTCCCTTTCCCTTTTCCCCCTTCCCTTTTCCCTTTTCCCCTTTCCTCTTTCCCTTTCCCCTTCCCCCTTTCCCCCTTCCCTTTTCCCCTTTCCCCTTTCCCCTTTCCCCTTTCCCTTTCCCTTTTCCCCTTTCCCCTTTCCCCTTTCCCTTTCCCTTTTCCCCCTTCCCCTTTCCCCTTTCCCTTTCCCCCCTTCCCCTTTCCCTTTTCCCCTTTCCCTATCCCCCTTCCCCCTTCCCCCTTTCCCCTTCCTCACTCGTACAAAATTTCAAGAAAACAAATGGAATAATAAAAAAAATAAAAAAGAAGTGAGTAAAGTAATAATGAAGAAATAAGTAAATATCAACTAAAGCTATGAATAACATAGAATGAATGAAATAAAAAGGATATACTAAAAGTGTGAAAATAATAAAAATAAATCGATTATAATGAACAAGGAAAATATATAAAATGATGGTGAAGAGAAAAGTAAATATGAACAAAATATATGAATAAGATAGAAATAGAAAAAAAGACAATCAAAGTGAATAAAAATAATAAGTAAAAAAAAAAAAAAAAAAAAAAAAAAAAAAAAAAAAAAAAGAATGGCGCTGCACCTAGGCAAAATTACGAATTATTTGCACACTCGGGAACAAACTTTACAACACCCGTAACATGTTTCCGTTTTAGTGTCCTGAGCACCCTCCTCCCTCCCTTCCCCACGCCCTCCCCCACACCTACCCCATCCCCTACCCCAACCCCTCCCCCACCACTACCCCTCCCCCTCCCCCTCCCCTCCCCCACCCCCACCCCACCTCTCCCCCACCCCTCCCCCACCCCTCCCCTACCCCCTCCCCCAACCCCTCCCCCACCCCTACCTCAACCTCTCCCCCAACCCCAACGTAAATAAAGGAAAGAAAGACGAGAGAAAGCAAGAAAACATCAGAGAGAGAGACAGAGAGAGAGAAAAAAAAGAAGAAAAATACGGAGCGTAAAGAGAGACAGGGAGAATTAATCAAAGCAATTTGCAGGAACACGAGATTTTGTTTGTGCGTTTGTTTTATGTCTTTCATGGACCGGGGTGAGATTTTAAAGGGTATGTTTATATATTTTGCTTGACAATTAATGCTTTCCCCCATATTTAGGATGGTAGTTAAACAATCATAATATATACGATCTTAATGAAATCAACAGCAATGACATTAACTGATAACAGCAACAATGGATAATGGATGATATAAATATGATTAATTAAATTAATAATAACAATTGCAGTGATAATGATAGTAATAATAACAATCAAGGCAAAAAAAACTAACTTGATAACAACTATAACAGCAATGTAATAGTGCTATTGACAATAATAATTACTATTTTCATATTAACATAATGATGATGATAATAATAGTAATAAAATCAGTTATAACATTAATAATGATAATGATTAAAGTAATAATAGTAATAATAATTTAATAACGCTAAAAATGATGATAATATTGATACTGATTAATAATGATAATTAAACTGATAGTTGTCGTAATGGAAAATAACAATAATATTAAACATAACAGGGATGATAACAAAAATCATGGTGCTAACAATAATTATAATAATAATAATGATAATGATAATAATAATAATAATAATGATAATGATAATAATAATAATATTTATTATTATTGTTATTATTATCATTATTATTATCATTATTATTATTATTATTATTATTATTATTATTATTATCATTGTTATTATTATTATCATTATTATTATTAGTATTATTATTATTACTATTATCATTATTATCATTATCATTACGATCATCATCATCATCATCATCTTCATCAGTATCATCATTGATATTATTATTATTACTGTTATTATTATTACTATTATCATTATTATCATTATTATTATTATTTTCATTTTTATTCCTATCATCATTACCATTATTATCATCATAATGATAATTAAAAAGTTAACAGTAATCATAGTAATGATAAGACAAATTATAATAGTAATAACAATACTAATACTAATATTAGTAGTAATAATAACAATAATAATAATAATAATAATAATAATAATAATAATAATAATAATAATAATGATGATAACAATAATAGTAATAATAATAATGATGATAAAATAATAATAATAACAATAATAATAATAATGATAATAATAATAATAATAATAATAATAATAATAATAATAATAATAATAATAATAATAACAGAAGTAATGATAATGATATTGATAACTACTACTACTAACAATAATGATGATGGTGATAATAGTAATAATAATAATGATAATAATAATAATGATAATGATAATAATGATAAGGAAAATGATAAGGATTATGATAATAATGATAAGGACAATGATAAGGATTATGATAATAATAATAATAACGATAATAAAAGTGATGATAATAATAATGATAATATCACTAATGAGAATAATAATGGTAATAACAACAGCAACAATAACAATAATAATAATAATAATGATAGTAATAATAACAATAATTACAACAATGATAATGGTAATGATAATAACAAAATGATACTACTACTTCTACTAATAACAATAGCAGCAATAATAATAATAATGGTAATTATAATGATAAGAATAATATTGATAAAAGTAATGATAATAATAATGATAATATTAATAATGATAATAATAATAATGGCCATAAAACAAAAATGACAATTATAATAATAAGAGTAATAAAAGCAATAATAACAACGACAGCAACGCCGACAATGAAAGTAATAAAACAGTATAATGAAAATAATAATAATGATAAAGTTACCCATCATCCTTATAATATAAAGAATAATGATAATAATACTAATGGCTACAATAAGGATGATAACACTAACGAAAGAAAAATAATATGGAAATAAGGTAATCAATTATTTGATTATCGTTCCTCCTCCTCTTTGCTTCCGTCCCCCTCTTTATATCATAATTGTTTTCCTTAATATCTCGTTTCCCTTCCCTATACGCCTCCTCTTTAATCTCAAAATTTAAAATCCCTTTTCCTTCGTCTTTATCACCTTTTATCGTTATTACTCTCTGTACTTCCCCTTCTTAGCCTTCGTGGAATGGAGAGACGGATTTGATTAGGCTCCTTCCCGTTATGGAATGGAATGTTAGCACACACATCCTGGTATCTTCCAAAGGGTGAGTGTAAGGCTTGATATTCCTGGGTTCAGTACAGGTGAAAGTAGTGTTTTGTATCCCGTGATTTATATAGCGCACGTAAATCAGGTCTAACGTTGCACTCATAGATTATTATGGTTTTAGCAGCTCTTTCCATTATGATTTTGATATATCGTGTTTGTTACTGTTGTTACAATTAGGGTTTAAACACTTATTGTTGATATTAAAGTTTGAGCGCATATGTTTATGGTGCTGTTACGGTTTTTAACGCATACTGCTACGGTTATGGTTTTAATACATGTTGTTACAGTTTTAGCTCATACTATACGATATCGGAAGTGCCACATCATTTACTCCTTCCGTTTAACAGGTGCTATTACTGTTGCAATTGCAGCTGCTGAATTACTGCTTATTGATGGTTAACTTTAATGTTTTGATAGACTGGATATAAGTGCGTTGCTAACTATGTGTTTAGTGATAGAGTTATCATTAGTATTACCATTTGATTTAGCTATACTATTTTGTCAATGTCAATAGTGTTTATGATACAACTTCCATAACGTTGCAATACGCTTGCCTCTGTAAAATGTAGCCAATATTTTTTTTTTTTTTTTTTTTTTTTTTTTTTTTTTTTTTTCTTGCGACGATAAAAGGTCGATGTTCATGTTTGATAAAACCATTGCATCAATATGGAGAAACGAATAAAAAAAATGCTAAAACATTAAGAGTAATACTAGAAGTTACATATAACGTGTTTTTTCCACTATAGTATCTTTGGATATGAAATGTATTTTCTCTAATATTGTTTTAAGTCGTTGTGATGAAAAAAAAGATCTTTTATAAC
>NC_061858.1:9412161-9414661 GCF_019202785.1 Penaeus chinensis
GCGGAAAAAAAAAAATATCAGTGTCAATCACGAGAATCAAAATCTAAAATTAAAAAGTGTAAACAACGTAAGAGAAAGAGCGAAATGATGAAATAAAAAAGGCAGCAATACAATAAGGAAACGAAAAAAAAACAATAAATCACTCAATATACAGCTAAATATAATAAAAATTCACCGACCTTATACATAAAAGTATCTCCCATTAGACCACATTAAACAAGGATCACAGCCCCAGAAATGATTCAACCTCTAATATCAAAATCTTGACACTTTCCCAGACAAATGGGACGGACCATGAGAGATGTGAGAAGTCGGGTGATTTTGCGCATCCGTGAAGGAAAAAGAAAGCGTATCGCTTACGAAGATAAGAAATTCTATGTCGTTTTCTATCAAGTAAAGATAAGAAAAAAAAAGAAAAGAAAGGGAAAGAAGGAAGGGAAGCGAAGAGATGTGAATAAGGAAACTTCTGCAGTTGAGAAATGTAGAGGGAAGCGGGAAGAAAAATTGCCTCAGTCTTTTTTGCGTGTGGGACTGTTGTTCCGCTGTCTGCGTTGTTCGGTAGCGAGTAGGAGTGTGTGTGTGTGTGTGTGTGTGTGTGTGTGTGTGTGTGTGTGTGTGTGTGTGTGTGTGTGTGTGTGTGTGTGTGTGTGTGTGTGTGTGTGTGTGTGTGTGTGAGTGTGTGTGTGTGTGTGTATTAAAGATGGGGGTGATGTGTGTTCATGTATGAGTGTGTAACTAAAATAAATAGAGAGTTAGAAGGAGAGAAGATATATATATATATATATATATATATATATATATATAGAGAGAGAGAGAGAGAGAGAGAGAGAGAGAGAGCGAGAGAGAGAGAGAAAACAACAACAGCAAAGAACAGAGCTGACAAACGATAAACGAGAAGACGAGACAGAAAACACATACCCCAAAAAAAAAAAAAAATCCTGCCATTTCCCATGAAGAATTAAGCGTTCAGCACTGGCCAACCAAGCTTCTCGACCACAACCAAGACGGATGGGGTGCCCTTAGTGAGGAACAAGGATTTAAAAGGATCACTCAACGAGAGTTATGGTAGTTTAACGAAACGTGAGCAGGATGGTGGAAGAAAGAGGGAGTAAGGAGTAGGGGTAGAGAGGGTGTGGGGGGAGGTGTGTTGGGGAAGATGGTGTATTCACGTAGGAGGGAGTCGGGGAAAGAGGGAGGTCGGGTGGGGGATTTAAGGGGTAGGGGAAGAGGGGGTGTGGGGGAGGGGGAGAAGGGTATGGGGGGAGGGAGTCGAGGAAAGAGGGAGGGAGATTGGTGAAAGATTTCATGGGTAGGGGGTATTATGGAGGAGGTAAAGGCTAGAGAGGAGGATTTGAGATGAGTGTGTGTGAGGAGTTGAGGGGTAGGGGGTAAATGGGGAAGGAGGAAAGGGGTATAAGGTATGGGGGAGGAGGTGAGAGTGGTAGCGGGGTGGATTGGAGTATGGGTGAGGATTGGGGCATAGGAGAGGATGTAAAGGGTAGTGCGAGATTTGGGGAATGAGCGAGGATTTGAGAGGGGGGGGGGGATTGGGGTAAAGGGAAGATCAGGGCAAAAGGGTACGGGTGAGCATGTGAGGGATTGAGGCGGGAGATTTTAGGGGCATCGGCGAGAGCAGGGGGGAGGGGGGATTTGAGAGATGGGTGTCAGGAGTGGGGTAGAGTGGGGGAATAGGCGGGATAGAGATAGAAGAGCGTGTTTGAGGGGTATGGATAGGGGCAGAGAGGGAGGATTCGAAGGGGTAGGGGCAAAAGCAGAGGGGGCGAGGTGAGGAGTGGGGGTATGGGGGAGAATTTCAGGGGCGCGGGTGGAGGGGGGGGGAGGCACGAAAAAAATCTGAGCGATGGTGGGGTTGAACTGAGAGCATAGGAGGAATCTGAGGATTAGAGGTGTAGGAATAGGATTAGAGCGGAGGACCTTAGGACTCAGAGGAGGGGGATTGGGGAGGGGGGTAGGGGATGAGAGCAGGGAGGAGGATCTGAGGGGAGGTGGAGTATGAAGGGTAAGAAAACAGAAGAAAGAATACGAGCGGTAAAGGGTAAGGGGTAAGGGCACTGGGAAGGTTTGGGGCGTGAGTTTGGGCAGAGGACAAGGAATGGGACAGTGGATTGGGTAGTGGTGGGTGGGAGTGGGGGGGGGGGGGTAGGAAAGATTACGAGGACGGTGAGAATGACGAAGACGTAGATGATGACAATTACTATATTGATGATAACAATAACTATAATAACGTAGAGGTCATTTCCGCACTGACAGGGTCACTAATGCAGTCTTGCAGTATAAACTTTATTTCGGGCAATTGCAACGAATCAAATGAATAACTGACCGTTTTTCGTTGATACCAATATTTTTTGTCAATTTAAAACATCAAACTATACTTCAAACAATGAATTCTATATAATGAACACTAAACCACAATGTTGGCACAATATTAACTCATTAAATATCATTTAACTTCACACATTTATCACTTTAATTGCAATGT
>NC_061858.1:9422161-9424661 GCF_019202785.1 Penaeus chinensis
TATCATTATCATATCATTATCATATCATTATCATATCATTATCATATCATTATCATATCATTATCATATCATTATCATATCATTATCATATCATTATCATATCATTATCATATCATTATCATATCATTATCATATCATTATCATATCATTATCATATCATTATCATATCATTATCATATCATTATCATATCATTATCATATCATTATCATATCATTATCATATCATTATCATATCATTATCATATCATTATCATATCATTATCATATCATTATCATATCATTATCATATCATTATCATATCATTATCATATCATTATCATATCATTATCATATCATTATCATATCATTATCATATCATTATCATATCATTATCATATCATTATCATATCATTATCATATCATTATCATATCATTATCATATCATTATCATATCATTATCATATCATTATCATATCATTATCATATCATTATCATATCATTATCATATCATTATCATATCATTATCATATCATTATCATATCATTATCATATCATTATCATATCATTATCATATCATTATCATATCATTATCATATCATTATCATATCATTATCATATCATTATCATATCATTATCATATCATTATCATATCATTATCATATCATTATCATATCATTATCATATCATTATCATATCATTATCATATCATTATCATATCATTATCATATCATTATCATATCATTATCATATCATTATCATATCATTATCATATCATTATCATATCATTATCATATCATTATCATATCATTATCATATCATTATCATATCATTATCATATCATTATCATATCATTATCATATCATTATCATATCATTATCATATCATTATCATATCATTATCATATCATTATCATATCATTATCATATCATTATCATATCATTATCATATCATTATCATATCATTATCATATCATTATCATATCATTATCATATCATTATCATATCATTATCATATCATTATCATATCATTATCATATCATTATCATATCATTATCATATCATTATCATATCATTATCATATCATTATCATATCATTATCATATCATTATCATATCATTATCATATCATTATCATATCATTATCATATCATTATCATATCATTATCATATCATTATCATATCATTATCATATCATTATCATATCATTATCATATCATTATCATATCATTATCATATCATTATCATATCATTATCATATCATTATCATATCATTATCATATCATTATCATATCATTATCATATCATTATCATATCATTATCATATCATTATCATATCATTATCATATCATTATCATATCATTATCATATCATTATCATATCATTATCATATCATTATCATATCATTATCATATCATTATCATATCATTATCATATCATTATCATATCATTATCATATCATTATCATATCATTATCATATCATTATCATATCATTATCATATCATTATCATATCATTATCATATCATTATCATATCATTATCATATCATTATCATATCATTATCATATCATTATCATATCATTATCATATCATTATCATATCATTATCATATCATTATCATATCATTATCATATCATTATCATATCATTATCATATCATTATCATATCATTATCATATCATTATCATATCATTATCATATCATTATCATATCATTATCATATCATTATCATATCATTATCATATCATTATCATATCATTATCATATCATTATCATATCATTATCATATCATTATCATATCATTATCATATCATTATCATATCATTATCATATCATTATCATATCATTATCATATCATTATCATATCATTATCATATCATTATCATATCATTATCATATCATTATCATATCATTATCATATCATTATCATATCATTATCATATCATTATCATATCATTATCATATCATTATCATATCATTATCATATCATTATCATATCATTATCATATCATTATCATATCATTATCATATCATTATCATATCATTATCATATCATTATCATATCATTATCATATCATTATCATATCATTATCATATCATTATCATATCATTATCATATCATTATCATATCATTATCATATCATTATCATATCATTATCATATCATTATCATATCATTATCATATCATTATCATATCATTATCATATCATTATCATATCATTATCATATCATTATCATATCATTATCATATCATTATCATATCATTATCATATCATTATCATATCATTATCATATCATTATCATATCATTATCATATCATTATCATATCATTATCATATCATTATCATATCATTATCATATCATTATCATATCATTATCATATCATGATTATTGTTACCATTACCATTATTATTATTAATTTTAATATAATTAAATTTAAACGTTATTCAATCCTGTCCTAGAACTATTATTGAAGACAATAATAGTAAATAGATATACCTAAAAATGTATACAAAGACACGCACT
>NC_061858.1:9452161-9454661 GCF_019202785.1 Penaeus chinensis
AGAGAGAGAGAGAGAGAAGAGAGGGAGGAGATAGATAGATGGATAGAGAGAGAGGGAGAGAGAGAGAGAGAGAGAGAGAGAGAGAGAGAGAGAGAGAGAGAGAGAGAGAGAGAGAGAGAGAGAGAGAGAGAGAGAGAGAGAGAAGAGAGGGAGGAGATAGATAGATGGATAGAGAGAGAGGGAGAGAGAGAGAGAGAGAGAGAGAGAGAGGGAGAGAGAGAGAGAGAGAGAGAGAGAGAGAGAGAGAAGAGAGGGAGGAGATAGATAGATAGATAGAGAGAGAGGGAGAGAGAGAGAGAGAGAGAGAGAAGAGAGAGTAATAGAGGGAGACAGAGACAGAGAGAGAGAGAGAGGCATATGGCTAGATGGAGAAATATAAATATGAATACCTAAAGAAAGAGACAGAAATACAGAGATGCAAATCAAAAAGAGAGAAGGAGAGAGAGGGAGGGGGGAAGAAAGATACTTAGAAGAAGAGAGAATGTATGAGAGATGGAGGAGAAAGAACGAAAAGTTTGGATACCGATGACATGTTCTGAGGCGACTGGCAATCCGACTTTTCCTCAAATCAAACTTTTCTCGAAGAAGGAAATGAGGAGGAAAGGAAAGCCGATTTTTTTTTTTTTTTTTTTTTTTTATTTACCACCCCTACCCCCTTTAAAAAATCAAGTTAAAGACGTAATCAGTCCCGACTCAACCATGCACGGAGCAAAAACCTGAAAATAGAAAATAATAATAATAATAATAATAATAATAATAATAATAATAATAATAATAATAATAAATGACGTAATCAGTAATACACGGAGAAAAAGTAGACACTTCCGAAAAAGAATAATAATACAAAAGACGATAATAAAGATACACGAATGAAGGACAAAAAAAAAAAAAAAAAAAAAAAATAGCAGCAATTCAACAAAAGTTAATGAGAAACCGTAGGCTTTTGAGGTCACGAGTGCCTGGAAGATTTCAGCAGCAGGAGAGGGAAGACGCGAGAATGACAGGCTTTCGGAAGGACAATTGCTGAGTTCCTTCTGAGAAATCCTCGAGGTGGTGATGCCTTTTCTTGTTATTCACTCTGAGCCTTCTTTTGATCCTGCAATAGGTTCGCGAGAATGTAACAATTGACTTTGATCTTCGTCGCTTTTGGTTTTTCCCCTTTCCTCTTTTTTCTTTTTTTTTCGTGGGCGTGTGTGTGATTTACTTTTATTTTGTCTGTCTGTCTGTTTATCTACTTTTTTTTTAATAATGTCTTTCTTGTTTTGATACTATATTTCTTTCTTTTTGTTCATATATCTGTCTGTTTGTTTATCTATCTTTATTCCTCTCTCTCTCTCTCCCTTTATATGCACACACACACACACACACACACACACACACACACACACATATATATATATATATATATATATATATATATATATATATATATATTAATTTACTTATTTATTTATTTTTATCATATCGCTCACTCATTCACTGCACTCCCATCTTCTATCTCTCTCACTGCTTCCCTCCCTCCTCCCCTCTTTCCCTCCCTCCCTCCATCCCAGACAACCCCCCCCCCCCCCCCCGTCCCCTACCACACCACCCAAGCACATATGCTTCTCCCTCCTGTCTTCCTCATAGCTTTAATAATCGCTGTCTTCTCCTGGGTCTTCACGCGAGGGGCGCCATGAGTACCACTTTGCATATATGCATTTAGTCGCAGGAGCTTTTGATGTCGTATATTAATTTTTTAACCGAAGTGTCCTGCGTTATTTAGGGTCTGGATTTGCATTTGGCTGTCTTCCTGCTTTCTGTTTTAGGTGTGTTAATTACCTCTATTCCTTTTCTTATTTTCCTTTGCCTTCTTTCTTTTATCTTCTTTTCTACTGCTGCTCTGTTTGGTTGCGCTTTCCTTCTTTCTTTTATCTTATTTTTACAATTTTCCTTCTGTTCATTCCCCTTGTTCCCCCTCTTCTTTTTAAAATTCCTATTCTGTTATTTCCTCTTTCTTTCTTTTATACTCTCATCACATCTCTTCCTTACTTCTTTCGCCTCCTTTTTCCCATTTTTATTTCCTCTTCTTCCCATCCCACTCTCGCCTTCATTATCCTTTTATCTTATCCTCATTCCTCATTCCCTTTAATTCTTTCCTTTCTGCTCATCTCTCATCTTTTCGTTATTTATTTCCTTTTTTTTTTCTTTCTATATTCCGTCTTTATTGTATTACTCTTTTCAATTTTCCTTTCTTATCAGCATCCCTCTTACCTGTTCTCCTTTTCATCCTTTCTCCACTCTCCTTTACCCTTTTACCTCTTTCCTCTCCCTTCTCTCCTTCCCTTTCAGCGTTCCTCTCCTCATCTTTCCTTCTCTTTATCGTTCCTTTCTTCTTTAACCTTTTTTTCGCTCTCCTTTTCCTTCTTTGTCCTCCCTTCGTCTTTACTTCCCATCATTTATCTCATCTTCTTTCACCCTATTACCTCTTTCCTTTCCCTTCTCTCTTTGTTTTTGTTTT
>NC_061858.1:9497161-9499661 GCF_019202785.1 Penaeus chinensis
CTTTCCTTTTCCCCTCTTCCTCTTTCTCTCTCAAATGTCAGAGTGAGAAGGGAGAGAAAAGAGGAAAAAAAGAAAAGAGGGAAGGGATAGAGAGAGATAAAATAGAAGAAGAGAGAACTAGCGAGAAGGAGAAAGAGACAGGCAGACAATCAACCAGACAGACAGACAGACGGAGGGAGAGAGTAATGACTTTCTACGTTAAGATTTCTTCAACAAACAATCTTTTAGACGTATTGCAAGTTTTGTGGCAAAAAAACGAAGTACGGAATAAATTTTCGTTTTGTCGTTAAAGGTACAATGACAAAACTTCTTTCCCCATTAAGAAAACAAAGTGCGTTTTGGGATAAAACACACAAACACACACACACACACACACACACACACACACACACACACACACACACACACACACACACACGTGTTTGTATGTGTGTGTGTGTGTGTGTGTGTGTGTGTTAGCGTGTATGTGTGTGTGTGTGTGTGTGTGTGTTAGCGTGTATGTGTGTGTGTGTGTGTGTGTGTGTGTGTGTGTGTGTGTGTGTGTGTGTGTGTGTGTGTGTGTGTGAAAGGAAATAAATTTGCCAAAAAGGGGGAAACACGTTTTTCTTTGCTTGGTCTGAAGAGGAACCTTGACGAGTTCGAAAAGCTACGTTCACTTTCTCTCCAAATTGTGGCTGAGTTTCTTTTCATCTTAGTACACATATTGATGTGCTTGATTGTATTCATATATATATATATATATATATATATATATATATATATATATTTGTCTATCTGTCTGTCTGTCTCTCTATCTATCTGTCTATCTATCTATTTGTCCAACTATCTATCTATACATATCAACACCCAAAAAGAATGTGAGGGAAATGGATAAATATATATATATATATATATATATATATATATATATATATATATATATATATATAAGTGCATAGGGAATGACAATAGATAAACCGACAAAAGAGAAAGTTTATCTTTTGATACCCATGTCATGTAGTCCCTTGACAAAGGTTTTCAACAGAAGAACAAAGGCTTGCAACACCTTTTGATTGCCTTTGAGTTCTCTGCCATCCAAAGTTAACATATGTTGCAGATGTTAACACCGCTAGCTGGGGTTAAAATTTCGCTTTCAGAATGTTTGATATGGATATGTTGCTGTTGCATATGAAGAAAAGTCGGTGTAATGGTAATATTGCAGAGGGAGATATATATGTGACAGATAGACATACAGATAGAAAGGCAGACAGAAAGAAATAGATAGAGAGGGGCGCAGAAAGAGAGCGAGAGCGAGAGAGAGAGAGAGAGAGAGAGAGAGAGAGAGAGAGAGAGAGAGAGAGAGAGAGAGAGAGAGAGAGAGAGAGAGAGAGAGAGAGAGAGAGAGAGAGAGAGAGAGAGAGAGAGAGAGGAGAACCAGACTGATAGAAAGGTAACTATAGAGATACAGACAAAGACAGAAAAAGAGAAACGAGTGAAAGGCAGAGACAGAAAGATAGTTTCTCAAAGTATTCTTCTAAGTGCGTCATAGCGCTGCCTCATAATCATTAATTCATACTAAATATACCTCATACATCACTCCCAACGAGTCAAGGTATTAAGTGGAAAACATATGCTTCGTTTTAATCACTTTTATGGCTCTCTTCCACAATCAAAGTGACGTCATTCACACCTCAAGAACGTATTTTTTTCTTGTAAATAATATTCTAAAGATACAAGTTTCCAACCATCAAAACGTAATCCTTTTTCAGAATTCTTTATACAACCCCTGCTAATATTCTTTTGATTGATAATAATTCAAGGTCTAGAAGGGGAAAAAACGATATTTCTACACATTTGCACAAGCAACGAAGTGTTTCTACGTTTCCCCCAGTATGGAAACCAAACAACACAAACACCGAACTATAAACAAGATAGAATGTTAAAACTGTTTGTCCAGCCGACTACAAGGGAACAGGATCATCGGTCATCGGCGATGTAGTTCAAACAAAGCAAAGCGCAGTTACGGAAGCGTGTGATTTGGTATTCCGTGAATCATGTTGACATAAGCGAGGAATACCGTGGAAAAAAAGAAAGACAAATGACAATCGGGGATGTTTCGCCATTATCCTAAACGCCCAACGTTGTCACGTCTATGGAGTGGTCTGAGTTTTGTCTGTGATTTTGAAGGTGAAATAGTTTGTATAGTTTTATGGTTGTCATACTACAAATAAAGTTTTTTTTTTTTTTTTTTTTTTTTTTTTTTCTCAGGACAATAGAAACATGATATATATTTCCATGTAGTGTAGTGATTCTATTCTTTGTGGTCGCATCGGTCATCGTGAACGGACCCGATTCTGAATCTGATCCTGGCCCTTAACTAGGGTTATGACTGTGGCTTCTTATTATGATAATGGTAATGACTGTGGTAAAAGTAATGATAATCATAATAATGATGATGATAGTAGTAAAGATAAAATGATGAACATGATAATAATCATTATTATTATAGGTATTATTATTT
>NC_061858.1:9527161-9532161 GCF_019202785.1 Penaeus chinensis
TTATGAATTATGGATGTTAGTCTGTCTTGAGGAGAAAATAAAAATCGAGGAAAAAAGTAAAAAGAGAAAAAATCCGGTGTGAAAGATTTAGCTTTTGGAATAAGTTTAAAGCTCATGACCCTTTTTATTTCAAACTAAGGAAACTTAGCTCTTTGGTCCTCTTTTTTCTTACAAATATTTTTTTCTGCCTCTGACAATATGTAAAAGAAAAAATCAAACTTCACTCAGAGTCCGTGATGGATTTCTCGTCATTTTAACGTGGTAATTCCTAAGAGCATTTTCTTCAAACTCTTTTTAAGAAAAGAAAAGATAGATAGATAGATAGAGAGAGATAGATAGATAGATAGATAGATAGAGAGAGAGAGAGAGAGAGAGAGAGAGAGAGAGAGAGAGAGAGAGAGAGAGAGAGAGAGATTGAGAGAGAGAAAAAAAAAATCCCAAGGAGATACAGTGTCTTGATCTTCGGTAAAGCTAGGAAAGGTTGTCGGCTTCAGGAATGACACGCTAACCTCCTCTTTGCTTTGATTTCTACAAGTTACTCCCTCCCCACCCATTCCTTCATTATTATTTACTTACGTACTTTTATTCCGACGCTGAAGTAGCCAACAATAGAGAGAACTGAACCGAGGCCTGTATGAGGTCTGCCTCGACCCAATGGGCAACGTGAGACAATTAGAGGAGTAAATACAAGGTTCAGAACGCAACGACAGGGATTGCATACTAGATAGGACTTTGATGGGAGATTAGCCTCGACGCCAGCGCCTCTCTTTCTGGTGGAGTGAGAGAGAGAAAGAGAAAGAAAGGGAGAAGGAGGGAGGGAGGGAGGGAGTTAGCGAGAGAGAGAGAGAGAGAGAGAGAGAGAGAGAGGGAGAGAGAGAGAGAGAGAGAGAGAGAGAGAGAGAGAGAGAGAGAGAGAGAGAGAGAGAGAGAGAGAGAGAGAGAGAGAGAGAGGAGGGGAGATAGAAGACGTCAAGCAGGCAGACGGACAGAGGATGCAAACAAACAGATGCACAAGCAAACAGACATATCGATACCTACCCGTAAAATAACTATAAAAAATACACACCAATTAGTGAAATGTAAGAAAATGAAAAACAGTAAAATCATGAAACAAAGGAAATGCTAAAGGAAGAAGAGACGAGGAAAGAAGGGGACAAAGAGAGCGGGCGGATGAGGAAAGAGGAGGAACGAAGAGAAACGAGAAGGGTGCGTGCTTGAGGTGGAGAAAAGGTAGTCGGTTGGGGGGGGGGGGGGGGGGGGGGCGTGGGGGCGGGGATGGGTATGTGGGTCGGGATAGACGTGTAGGATGGGGACGGGTGTGTAGGCGGCCATAGGCGTGTGGGCGGGGACGGGTGTGTGGGCGGGCACAGGCGTGTGGGGGGGACGAGTGTGTGGGCGGTGACGGGAGTGTGGGCGGGGACGGATGTGTGGGCGGAGACGAGCGTTTAGGATGGGGATGGGCGTGTGGGCGAGGACAGGTGTGTAGGATTGGGACGGGTGTGTGGGCGGGCACAGGCGTGTGGGTGGGCACAGGCGTGTGGATGGGCACGAGCGTGTGGGCGGGCACAGGCGTGTGGGTGGGCACGAGCGTGTGGGCGGGGACGGGCGTGTGGGCGGGCACAGACGTGTGGGCGGGCACAGACGTGTGGGCGAGGCCGGGCGTGGAGACAAGAACGGAATTAGGGCGGAGTGGGCGCAGAGGACCCCTCCTCGACGTCAGCCACACAATGGGTCGAGAATGAAGCCTCACGCATCGCTAATCTCGGAGATAATGGAGGCTTCTTCTGTCTCGTAGGAACGTCCCGGCGACCTCTGTCCGCCTCAGCAGCAGCGTGATTCGGGATAATCGCCTTTCAGTGGATCGGAAAGGGAAAAATGCCGCGCGGTATTTATTCTTCTGTCCCGGGCAGCGTTCCTGAGTGTATTATGCTGTGTTTCTCGGTCTCTGTGTCCGTCTGTCTGTCTGTCTCCGTGATTATAATGATGATTTATTTAATGAATCATGTATATATATATATATATATATATATATATATATATATATATATATATATATATATATATATATATATATACATATATATATATATATATATATATATATAGAGAGAGAGAGAGAGAGAGAGAGAGAGAGAGAGAGAGAGAGAGAGAGAGAGTGAGAGAGAGAGAGAGAGAGAGAGAGAGAGGCACATATATAGATAGATAAATATTGGTATACTTATATATATATATGCATTTGATCATTCATACAGACATAATACATGTACACATACAAATATATCTATATGGGTGTGTGTAAAGAAAAAAAGAAAAAAGTAAATATATACATACAAATAAACATACATAAATACATACAAACATATATACATACATACACACACACACACACACACACACACACACAAACACACACACACACACGCACATATATATATATATATATATATATATATATATATATACGTATATATATATATATATATATATATATATATATATATATATACATACGTATATATATATATATATATTTATACATACATACATATATATATACATATATGATACTTTATCATGGGTGAGCGGAGATTCTTCGCAAGTCGTCCGTCTCACAGAAGACACATTCCTATTAAGATTTAGTTAATGTACTTGCCACTTGCGGCGCTGGGGTTTGTTTACGCTCAGTCAGGTGAGGTCGACGGCGCCGAGAGAAGTGGCAACTCCAGCTGATTTCCAAGCATATGGATACATAGATGGACAAATATAGAGACAGATAGCTAGACCGGTAGATAGATAGGCACACAGATAAAAGGAAATCGGTAACTACAGGTAAAGAGACAATGGATGATAAAAAAAGAAAATAAAAAATGCACAAGCCAAGCCTTTCCCATAAAGAGAACTATTATTTTGGCCATCTGGCAGATGACATTTAGTGACGTCATTGATCTTGTCGCTTTGACGTCATCAGTGATGGTCTCTGAAGGCAATGACACAGGAACTTAAAAAAAAAAACGCATCAATAATTATCTTCATCCTTTTTGTTTTCAACAATCGTCTGTTCCTCTTCAAGGGTTTGAAAAAAAATAATGAAATAGGAAGATATTAAAATTTATGTTATAATCATAAGGCATATTTTGACATTCGAGGAGTATTAGTGTGAGGAACCAGTCTATTTCCCGCGTCCAGTAGAACTGCCATATCTATCGTCACGTAGAAACTGCCATATCTATCGTCATGCAGAGACTGCCATTTTTATCATCGCATAGAAACTGTCATTACTGTCGTCGTGTAGAGACTTCAAGACATTGAGGTATACTAAAAGTCATACATTAAATAGGGAGGGAAAAAAACACCACGAACTGTAGAGTATTACATTAATAATGATATCATATATTCAATTGCGTCCCATAATTCAATATGCAATCGTTTTGATAGTGTACAATGAAAAACCTGTTCGGTCATGCAACGTAAGCAAAACCGTGATTAGCTGGTATACAGTTCAGCTTTGTCATGATTGGTCAATATTGGTGACGTATATGATGATTATAATTTCAAACACCAGGTGGTTCTAGTAGTCTGGCAAAACAAACCCATGTTGCTTGTATTTCCTTCTGTTACAGGGTCTCTGATATATATTCTCATCAGATATTCGATATATATTTTCATCAATGTCCAGGATTTTTTCCACTTTTACCCTTTTTTTTCAAATTAGAAACTTCCATTTCAGATTTATCCACAATATTGACATGACGCCCATTCACCCTAACCTTTATTTTATTCGCAATTCTCCACATCATCCACTTCAGCTTCTGTCCATCCCGGATTATCTATATCCTACTTTGAATCCACTCCCATCCACTTCACGAAGCTACCTAGGAGGCAATCCACCCGACGTATTTTTATTCAATTTCAGCTAATGATAAACTAACACGGCTCCTGTCAATCTTATCTCACAGCTCGAAGGCCACAGTTTGTCGTCGTTTTATTCAATAGGGATAACCGGATTGGATCATTAGATATAATTAGGTGGATGAGGTTTATCTTATTTTTTATATTTTTTTGGGGGTGGGGGGGGGGGGTTAGACTATCTATGTATTTATTTATTTATAGACGTTTTTGCCCCAGCTGTCGAAAAGAGGAATGAGGTAGGCTTATCTTTTGAAATTCGACAAAACACTTTTTTTTCCCAAGCACTATTAATGACCCTATATATATTTTTTTTTTTTTTTTTTTTTGTAGAGTAGGATAATCTAACATGACAAAAAAAAAAAACAAATAGAAAATAATACAAACAAGATTAACGTAAACCTTCTAGATATTGCATGATTCTGTCTTTATTTTCCCTGAATGACCTTTGGCCTATCGGAAGGTCATGGGGATATATGTATAGTATTTCCAATGGCAGATTGCACTGGAGTAAAATCCAGAGAGAAGGGTATAGGAGAATGACCCCCTTCCCCCTCTCCATTCGCAAAACAAAAGAAAAATATCAATAATTTGATAAAAATAGATTAAAAGGAAAGGATAAATCATAGGGGTGAAATATAATCCTGTCGCAGTGTAATTTGTATCCATCATTATCTTTGTTTAGTATTATTTGGTATGATCAGTTTATTTGTTTTTAGACTGTCCTTCATTGTGTGTGTGAGAGAGTGAGTGAGTGAGTGAGAAAGAGAGAGAGAGAGAGAGAGAGTGAGTGAGTGAGTGAGTGAGTGAGTGAGTGAGTGAGTGAGTGAGAAAGAGAGAGAGAGAGAGAGAGAGAGAGAGAGAGAGAGAGAGAGAGAGAGAGAGAGTGAGTGACTGAGTGAGTGACTGAGCGAGTAAGTGAGAGAGAGAGAGAAAGAGAGAGAGAGAGAGAGAGTAAGAGTGAGTGAGAAATAGAGAGAGAGAGAGAGAGAGAAGGGGGGGGGGGGAGTGTCTGTATGTGTGTGCGTTTGCTATTACCTCTTTCCCTTTTTTCTCAGCAGAGTGAAGGCCTCATCCAACTCCTTCTCGTGATA
>NC_061858.1:9597161-9599661 GCF_019202785.1 Penaeus chinensis
GTGAGACCAGGCGCGAACTTGGTTTTAAAGCAAGCGCTCTATCACTGAGTTAAGCTAACGTTATTACTTTGGGCTCGTCCCCCTCCTCCATACATATGTACTATAAATATAATTAATATTTCCCATTTTCCAGACCCTAATCTACCAGCGTTAATACCATTTCCCTAAATCTTATCTACCGGCGTTAACCCTACCCAAATCTTACCTACCTACGTAAATACCCTAAATATTTTCCCATTTCCCTAAATCTTACCTACCGGTGTTAACGCTCCCCAAATCCGACTTACCAACATGAATACCCTGCATATTTTCCCATTTCCCTAAGTCTTACCTACCGGCGTTAATCTTGCCCAAATTCTACCTACCAACGTGAATACCCTGCACATTTACCCATTACCCTGAATCCCATTTACAGGCTTTATTCCTCCCCAAATCTTACTTACCTACGTTAATACCCATCGCCACAACATTCATCAACTGTGCAAATACCCTTCCTCGTAGTTCAGTGGTATCTATCCATCTGAGGGACCTGCGTGTTACGGTATCGACCCAATCACCAGTGGAAGAGAGGGGAGAGGATGAGAGGGTGGAGAAAGGAAGAGAGAGGAAGAGAGGGAGAGAGGGATGAAGAGAGGGTGTATAGAGGAGGAGAGGGTGGAGAGAGGAAGAGAGGGTGGAGAGAGGGAGAGAGGAAGAGGAGGTGGAGGGAGTAAGAAAGGGAGAGAAGGTGGAAGGAGGAAGAGAGGATGGAGGGAGGAAGAGAGGGAGAGAAGAAGAGAGGGTTGAGAGAGGGAGAGAAAGTGGAGAAAGGAAGATAGGATGGAGAGAGGAAGAGAGGGAGAAAAAGTGGAGAGAGGAAGAGAGGATGGAGGGAGGAAGAGAAGGTGGAGAGCGGGAGAGAGGGGGAAGGAGAGGGCGGAGGGAGGAAGAGTGGGTAGAGAGAGGAAGAGAGGAAAATTAAGATGGTGGAGAAAGGGAGAGAGGGTTGAGGGAGAAAGGGGGAAAAGAAAGGAGAGGGTGGATAAGGTAAGATACGGTGGAGATAGGGAAAGGATGGAGGAAGAAATAGAGCGTGGAGAGAGGGAAAGAGCATAGGGATGCAGGGAAAGATAGAGGATGACAGGGTGAAGAAAGGAAGAGGTTGGAGAGAGAAGGAGTGGGAAAGGAGAGGGGGAGAGATGGAGAGAGAAGGAGTGGGAAAGGAGAGGGGGAGAGATGGAGAGAGAAGGAGTGGGAAAGGAGAGGGGGAGAGATGGAGAGAGAAGGAGTGGGAAAGGAGAGGGGGAGAGATGGAGAGAGAAGGAGTGGGAAAGGAGAGGGGGAGAGATGGAGAGAGAAGGAGTGGGAAAGGAGAGGGGGAGAGATGGAGAGAGAAGGAGTGGGAAAGGAGAGGGGGAGAGATGGAGAGAGAAGGAGTGGGAAAGGAGAGGGGGAGAGATGGAGAGAGAAGGAGTGGGAAAGGAGAGGGGGAGAGATGGAGAGAGAAGGAGTGGGAAAGGAGAGGGGGAGAGATGGAGAGAGAAGGAGTGGGAAAGGAGAGGGGGAGAGATGGAGAGAGAAGGAGTGGGAAAGGAGAGGGGGAGAGATGGAGAGAGAAGGAGTGGGAAAGGAGAGGGGGAGAGATGGAGAGAGAAGGAGTGGGAAAGGAGAGGGGGAGAGATGGAGAGAGAAGGAGTGGGAAAGGAGAGGGGGAGAGATGGAGAGAGAAGGAGTGGGAAAGGAGAGGGGGAGAGATGGAGAGAGAAGGAGTGGGAAAGGAGAGGGGGAGAGATGGAGAGAGAAGGAGTGGGAAAGGAGAGGGGGAGAGATGGAGAGAGAAGGAGTGGGAAAGGAGAGGGGGAGAGATGGAGAGAGAAGGAGTGGGAAAGGAGAGGGGGAGAGATGGAGAGAGAAGGAGTGGGAAAGGAGAGGGGGAGAGATGGAGAGAGAAGGAGTGGGAAAGGAGAGGGGGAGAGATGGAGAGAGAAGGAGTGGGAAAGGAGAGGGGGAGAGATGGAGAGAGAAGGAGTGGGAAAGGAGAGGGGGAGAGATGGAGAGAGAAGGAGTGGGAAAGGAGAGGGGGAGAGATGGAGAGAGAAGGAGTGGGAAAGGAGAGGGGGAGAGATGGAGAGAGAAGGAGTGGGAAAGGAGAGGGGGAGAGATGGAGAGAGAAGGAGTGGGAAAGGAGAGGGGGAGAGATGGAGAGAGAAGGAGTGGGAAAGGAGAGGGGGAGAGATGGAGAGAGAAGGAGTGGGAAAGGAGAGGGGGAGAGATGGAGAGAGAAGGAGTGGGAAAGGAGAGGGGGAGAGATGGAGAGAGAAGGAGTGGGAAAGGAGAGGGGGAGAGATGGAGAGAGAAGGAGTGGGAAAGGAGAGGGGGAGAGATGGAGAGAGAAGGAGTGGGAAAGGAGAGGGGGAGAGATGGAGAGAGAAGGAGTGGGAAAGGAGAGGGGGAGAGATGGAGAGAGAAGGAGTGGGAAAGGAGAGGGGGAGAGATGGAGAGAGAAGGAGTGGGAAAGGAG
>NC_061858.1:9609661-9614661 GCF_019202785.1 Penaeus chinensis
TAAGATTACTATTACTATTATCATTTTTATGATTATGTTATTTTCATCATCATTATTATCATTACTGTTATTGTTATTATTATTATTACTATTATTATTATCATTATTATCATTATCGTTATCCCCATCATTATTATTCTCAGTATCATTGTTATTTTCATTATTATTATTACTATTAACATTACTAGAATCATTATTAAAATCCTCCTCATTATCATTCTTTTTACTATCACCATTATTACTACCATCCTTATTATCATACTTATTATTATATGGTAATATATTATCATTGTTATTATTATCATTATAGCTACTATTATCATTATATGTATGTGTGTGTATCTGTATCTCTCTCTCTCTATATATATGTATAATTTTTAAATGGCATGTTCCAACATACTTGAAAAGAATCTTATTGAGAAAGTTTGATATAAAACCGTTCACACACAAAACCAACAAAAAACTATTTAAAAAGCTACACCCATCAAACAAATAATAATAAAAAAGCCTATGCTCGCGGTTGAAGACTAAAGCATCGCCTTACTCTGGACATGGAAGATAAGCCTACCCAATATTCTCGCCTGGGAAACTAGGCCTAATGTGATACTTTGGGCCCTAGGTCTATTAGAATGTTTGTACTAGTTTGACAAAATACCCACATGATTTATATACAGCAAACCATGTTCTCACTCCTAAAAGCTATTAACGCATATGAAACAAAATAATGGTTATGGAGGCACTTGAAAAGGTAATGGGTATTTGAATAGCCATTTGAGATCATTAATGAAAGTTATGGATTCCGTTAAAAAAATATATGTAATAGCAAATTTGATTACTACACATTAGCACTGAAACATTGCCGTAGGTTGCCGAACGGAGAGAAAATGTGCAATATTTCTTTTTCAAAGGTTGATGAACAGCAATGAGTATAAATTCTATGAGGTGATATATATAAGCCAGAGTGAAAACAAGCTAATGCTAGTGCTTTATGGCTTCACTCACATATGACATGATAGCTATACACTTATGCATAGATAAATAAAAAAAAAGGATGGTGATAACATTAATGATGATGACGATGACGATGACGATGACGATGACGATGACGATGATGATGATGATGATGATGATGATGATGATGATGATGATGATGATGATGATGATGATGATGATGATGATGATGATGATGATGATGATACAATAATAAATCTGTAAAATAATGATAATGATGATAATAATAATAACAGTAAAAACAACAAAGCAAGGGATAAAACTAAAAATAGAATATAAGATTCAGTTTCGCAGTAAAGTTACGAGGACCATTTTTAAGGCATAAAGATAAATTTCAAAATAATACAATAAATACTTTCAAGCATACAGTTCCCTTTCATAATAACGGTATAAACATTTAAGGTAAAAAGTTAACTCAAAGTAATAAAACATGTAGAGATATTCACTTTCCGCGACAAAGTATAACACAATTAAGGCTATAAAATTCACCTCCACGACAGATTAACAACAATCCCTATTAGATTACAAATTCACCTTCGCGATAAAGTATTAAACAATAATCGTACTGCAATGTTAAAAGGGCTTTATCTACATTCCACTGGACAGTCCGATATCCAACAGCGGTACAGGACGAAGCCTTTGTACAAACTTGGGTACGCAGAATGAGGACCTGCGTGTGAAGATGAGGAAGAAAGCTCCTTTACTTGGATTGTATTTATCATTTTATTTTTCTTGGATTTATATACTTTTCGTTTGTTTATTTCGTATGGTGAACGGTTTAGTGATATACATTTTCGTTTATTAAAAGTCCATGAACTGTTATTCTAATGTAAAGAGTTTGATTAATGATGGTGCTCCTTGATTGTAAAAACACTGAGGAAAAGGTATGAAGTAGAATAAATGTTCCAATATAGATCACGTTTTTTTCGCAAGAAAAATCAATTATTGTCAGCTGTTTTCTTGTTAAATAGTAAAAATATAGTTATAAAGTTGGCCTTTACTGGTAAACTATAATAGAACTACTTCTAGAAAATTATTATAATGGTGATTCAGCGGTTAGACAGAAAAATATATAATGATAATACACATAAGATCTCAGAATCTGTTCAGGGGCTTTCAGGTCTTCGCCTGTGGAGTCCCTGTATGCTGAGAATGGAGAGTCACCGGGACTACATGAACCTTATTTACTACACGAGATTAAAAATGATTCCGGGATCTACATCCAGGCTGGGTTTCGACCCCTTTGAGGATAGCCAATTCTATGGCAGGAGAATGAGGAAACTGGTGGAAGACCTCAATTCAAATCTCACCCAGGTTCTAGCTGTTGGACCTCCCCACTTCCCCCAAGTCGAGCTGGATTTGGTCGAAATAGGGAAAGGGGAGAGATTTCTTCAACAAGTACCAATGATCAGATGCAATGTATACAGATGGTTCGAAATCTGAAAATGGTGTGGGCTTTTCAGCTGTGAGCAGGAGGTAGATTGCAGTTGGCAGCCTCTCTTCGGCAGTCTCGATCTTTACTGCAGAGTTACATGCCTTGTAGAAGTCAAGATAACTAGAGATCTTACGAACCATTCTGTTGTAATATATTGCGGCTCTCGTAGTGCTTTGCAAGCACATCACATCATGTTAAATGATAAATCTGTGTTGGCTGCTAGTGCATGTTAGTATCAGTGGGAATGAGCGAGCTAATCGGAATGTCAAGGCAGCTGCCACACAGCCCTGTGATGCTCGTTTTCCTCTTCCACACACCGACTTAAAACTCAGCATCAAAAGTTGTCTTCGCGATAAATGGAGGGAGCAGTGGAGGCATACCTCTAGAAACAAACTGCGCGAGGTTAGACATGAATTTGGAAGTTGGGTGACCAGCATTCATTCCAGCTGACAAGTAGATGTGTTAACCGGACACAAAAGACTGACTCATGGGCCGAAGATGGTTAAAAGTGAAGCCCGTTGTGAGAGATGCCAAGAACCATTAACGGTCGCACATGTAGTGGAGAGATGTGCAACATTCTCCGCCCAAAGAAGTATGTACTTGTCTCTCCCATATACACTGAAAAATGTATTGGGGGAAGATTGTGACATAGGTCTTAAAAAATATATATGCCTAATATTCATGCAATAATTTTAAACATTTATAGCATAATGTTTGTGTTTTGATTAATAATATAATATTCATTATTATACATTTTAGTTAGAAATTTATTGAGAGATTTTTTAAGTTTTAAAGATTTTAATATTTCCAATAATGTATTCGCCGCTAATGACCTTAGCATTCGACGCGACAGATAATTTTAAATAATCAATCAATCATATATAAGTTAGTGATATCATGTAAAGCTGTAGAAATAAATAGTAATGAAAAAAAAATATATATAAGCACACCTTGCTTTGAGTCTTTAAGTCTTTTTTTATTCCTATTCAAGGCACGATATCTGAACCAAATAACTATCCCTTTACACTTCGATTTAACAATTTCATTACCATTTCCGTGAATAGAGCCAGGGAGTAAAAGACACAAGCAAAAGAGAAACAAAAATCAGGAAGGCAAATAAAAGAAAATACACACAAAAAAAATATATGTACCAAAAATGAACTAAAAATCGCCCGGCTGACTGGACTGCGAAGGATTCCATTTGACTTTATGGATTCTACTGGAAATGGATCTGAAAAAGGCTCTCAATCTGATGTAACATAACTATGCGTTTGATCATCGAGTTTTTGGAACCCCGTCTCGAGGTGGATGGATGTGTGTACCTGCCTATGTCAATTTATTAGTTTTTCAATCTATCTATCTACCTACTTACCGATCTATCTACCTACTTACCGATCTGTCTGCATATTTGTCTATCTATCTGTCTGCCTGCCTGTTTTTTGTTTTGTTTTTTATCTGTCTGCCTGACTGACTGACTGACTGACTGTCTGTCTGTCTGTCTGTCTGTCTGTCTGTCTGTCTGTCTGTCTGTCTGTCTGTCTGTCTGTCTGTCTGTCTGTCTGTCTTCCTTCCTTCCTTTCTGCCTGCCTACCTACCTTTCTGCCTGCCTGCCTGCCTACTTAGCTGATTATCTTCTAAATGACAATTAAATACGAAATATATTAATGGTCTATTAATCTTAGGTTTGACATAAGTTGTTATTGTTTATTGTTTTCGTTATCACTATTATTGAACCTGTTATTCTTATCAACGATGTCATTAATATCATTACTCCTGGTATATTCATCACTAAATTATTTTTATAATTACGCCACCCTTCAACCACACATTTCCTTTTATCATAGGTTTTTTACTAATACAGCCTTTCACCCGAAAACCATTTTATCATAATCTTTAATTTTTTACTCTCCCTTCACATACATAAAACCATTGTGTCATAATAAAGAAATATCATAGCCTTTTTGTGATTATTATACATTCTCCCGTCACCTTACTTTCCTCACAAAATGATTTTATTATAAGCATTTACTATAACATTCACCTAGGCCATTCTCCTTTCACCCATCTCTCCACAGAAAAGCTTTCTACCATAACTATTCTCCCTTCACTCACACAACCATTTCGTTATAACCATTTCACTATAATATTCTCCCTTCACTATTCTTTCCACACAAAGCCACTTTTCTTCACTCCCTTCACTCACAAACCCATTTTATCACAATCATTTTACTATTACATTCTTCCGTCACCCTTCCTTCCCCACAAAATAATAAAATATAACTTTGCTTTTACTATTACCTTTTTCCTCCACTCACACTAAGCCATTTCATCACAACCATTTTACTATTCCATCCTCCCGTCACCTTTCCTTCCTCACAGAAAAAAAGAAACTTATTTTAACTATCTTACTATGACATTCTCCCTTCACTCACCCAAACCCTTGCCACTATCACCGTCACTGAATCACTACCCTCTCTCACTGATGACCCACAGCGCGTACAAACAACAGCAAGGCCCACACTTAAGTATTACAGAGTCGTTCAAATCCTCCGCA
>NC_061858.1:9622161-9627161 GCF_019202785.1 Penaeus chinensis
CAACTACAATAATAATAATAATAACAATACTACTACTACTACTACTAATACTAATAATAATAATAGTATTAATAACAATAATAATAATAATGATAATGATAATGATAACTACTATCATTATCATGATGATAATGAGAGTAATGATAATTAAACAACAATAGCAGCAACAATAATACTAATGATAATAATAATGATAATATTAATGATACTCATGATAATGATAATGATAACAGTAATGAAAATCATAATATTTATATGATAATGGTAACCTAAAAGATGATAATGATAATAATAGCGAAAAGATGATAATGATAATAATGATAATATTACTACTACTTCAACAACCCTGAATAATAATAATAACAATAATAGTGATAATGATAATAGTGTTAATAATGATAACGATAATAATAATAATAATAACAAAAATAATATTAATAATGACTATAATATTGATAATAATGATAATAACAACATGAATGAGAATGATAATAATAGCAATAATAATGATAATAATAACAATAATAATGATAATAATAATAATAATAATAATAATGAATATGATAACAATTATAACAATAATATTAATAACAATGACAATTATAATGATAATAATAACAATATCAACAATACTGACAATAATAGTCATAACAACGAGAAAAAGGTAATAAAGATATGGATATTGATAACATTAAGCATGATTGAATTAATCGTAATGATGATAGTAAGAATAACATTAGTAATGATGATGGTAACAACATAATTAACAGCAATAATAATGGCAAAACTATCGATAATATTAATGATGATAAATTTTAATAATGAAATATATATAAATAATTAACAATGATGAAAATAATGAACATAAAGATAATTATAATAACAATCATAATGATGATGATAATGATAAGATAATGATAGCAATAATAATGATAATATCAATGATAATTAAGATCATAACAATATTTGTGATAAAAATAATGTTAATAATAATAATAATGATAATGATAATAATTATAATAATAATAACAATTACATTGATAATAGAAATACAAATTATATTAATAATACAAATAATGATGATTTATCTGTTATGATAATGATGATAATATTGATAATGATAATATAATGATAATGATAATGATAAAGATTATTATTATTATTATAATTATTATTATTATTATCATCATCGTTATTATTATTATCATTATTATTATTATTATTATCATTATTATTATTATATTATCATCATCACTATGATTCATTATCATTATCATCATTATTATTGTTATAACAGTAACAAGAAGAAGAAGAAGAAAAGAAGAATGATAATAATAATAATAATGACAAACATAGGGCTAATGGTAATATTGATAACAATATTAGTAATAGTAATAATGATAATAACAATCATAACGACAATGATATTAATTATGATAATAGTAATGATCACAATAATGAGATAGTGATAACGGTAATAATGATTATAATTATAATAATGTTAAATATAATAACAATAATGACATTAACAGTAATAATAATAGTGATAAAAGTAATAATTCATATAATAATGATGATAATAGTAACAATAATAATATTTATTTCTTAAGGTAATGATAATACCAAACTTAATGTCAATATTAACAATAACAATTAGGACAATAATAAGAACGAGAATATAATAATGATAATGATAATAATGATAATACTAATTAGAATAATAACAGCAATAACAATAATAGTAATAACATTAATAATATTACTGATAATGATAATCTTTATGTAAAAAAATAAGAAGAAGAAGAAGAAAAAGAAAAAGAATGATCATAATAATAATAATAATAATGATAATAATAATAATGATAATAATTATTATAATAATAATGATAATAATAATAATAATAATAATGTTAATAATAATAATAATAATAATAATAATAATAATAATAACAATAAGGATAATAACAATTATAACAGTCGTAAAAATAATAGTAATAATATCAGTAAAAAGAAAAACACAAAGAAGAAGAATAATAGTAACAATAATAACAACAATATCAATAATAATAATAATAATGATAATGATAACGATAATAATACTGAAAATGATAATAATAATAATACAAATGATAACAATAATCAAAATCATTATAATGACAGTATTAATAGTAAAAATGCCAATAACACTAATAATCATAGTAATCAATTAAAAATGATGATGATGATAATAACAATAATTGTAATAATATTAATTATAATAACAATACCGGTATAATAATGATAGAAATGATGATGTTAGTAATACTACTACTGATAGTACTAGTACTATTACTACTAATAATAATAATGATATAATAATAATATGAATGATAATAATAAATATGATAATGTTAATAATTATGATATAGTAATTCATAGCATAGTAATGATAATAATGATAATAGTAATACTACTACAAATAATAATAATAATAAACCAATAAGGATAATAATCATTATAATAATCGTAATAATGATAGAAATAACAATAATTATAAAATAATAATAATAATAATAATAATAATAACAATAATGTTAATAATGTTAATGATAATGATAATAATAATGATGATAATAATAATAATGATAATAATAATGATAATAATAATAATAATCATAACCATAATAATGATAAAAATAATAATAACAATAATAACAATAATGCTAAGAAGAAGAAGAAGACGAATTAATATTAATTAATTCTAATGACAATAAGTGTAACATTAATTATAATGTTAATGATAATAAAAATACAATAATTAGGATATATAAGATGATATTATTATGAGTTTAACAATACCAGCACTCATAGTAAAGATAACAATAATTACAAAAATAGTGATGGCAATTAAGATATTCATAATGATGATAATGATAATGATGATGATAATAATGATAATAATAATAATAATAATAATAATAATAATAATAATAATAATAATGACAATGATAATAATAATAATAATAATAATAATAATAATAATTATAATAATAATTATAATAATAATAATAATAGTAAATGCTAACAATAATAATAGCAATAACAATAACAGTAATAATAATGAAAACGAGACTAATGCTATTGATGATAATAATAATAGTAATTATAATAATAACAAAAATTATGATAATGATAATAACAACAACAACAACAAAAATAATAATAATAATAATAATAATAATAATAATAATAATAATAATAATAATAATAATCATCATAATAAATAATAATAATAATAATAATAATAATAATAATAATAATAAAATGTTGTTGTTTTATTGTTTTGTTAATAATTATGTGTTATCTTTAGTGTTATCATTATTATCAACTTGAAGATATAATAATCACTTTTGTCATCATTATCTTTATCATTATTAGAGTTATTTATCTTTAATCAGTTTTGTATTTAGTATTAGTGATAGTATTATTGCTCATGCTACAATTGTTATTATTATCATTGTTATCACTATCCTTACTTTTATCATTATGATCATTAAAAGTATAAAAACTCTTATTTTCAATATGATCAGTAATAACGTTATATATTAGACTGAAACAGCTATTTTCATCAATATTATAATCCCTATTGTCGTCATTCTTGATATTATCATTAACATTATTATATTTTTACATTATGACTTACAGTTACGTTGCTTTTCTGTTGTTTCATGAAGATTTGATCAATTCTTTCCTTCAATTTCCTTCAATGCTATAAAGATTGCCATCATCCTTATCACCTATGATATCAATGTCAATTTTATTTTAAATATCTATACAATTACTTTGAATTAATGATTAATTAGCAGAATTACTATATGCTTTACTGTTTTCATAATTGGTTTAGGTATCATAATCATTATTACTTTTATCATTGTTGCTGTTTCTGATATCGTTATTATTATTATCATTATTATTATTATTGTTATTATTATCATTATTATTATTATTTATTATTATTATCATTAATATCAGTAGTAGCATAATTATTATTATTATTATTATTATTATTATTATTATTATTATTATTATATTTTTCTTCTACTATTATAATTTATCATTATTATCATTATTATCATTAATGTTATCATTATTTTTTATTCATTATTCTTATCATTATTATTATCACTGTTAGTATCATTGATTTTACTATCATCATTATCATTATCATTATTGTTATCCTTATTATTATTACTTCTAGTATCATCATCAGTATTATCATTATTATCAGTAGTATTAGTATTGGTAATAGTAGTATCATCGTTATTATTTCAAACTATTATTGCTGTTTATGCTGTTGTTTTTGTGTTTACCATTATGGCTATTAACATTATTAATACTGTTATCATTGTCCTTATTACTGGTATCATCATTATCGTTATTACTATTATCGTCATTACTATCATCATGATTACTAATATAATTATTGACATCATTAATAACCACCATCATTATTATTGTATTCATTATCATTATTACTATATTCACTATCTTCATTATTATTATTATTATTATTATCATTATAATTATGATTAATATTATTATTATCATTATTATTATTATTATTATTACCATTACTACTACTGCTACTACTATTATTATCTCTACTACTATTACTATTATCATTATTATCATCATTTTTATTGTTATTATTATTATATGCTTTACTACTACTTCTACTATTTTTATTAATTTTGTTACCATTATTATCATTAATATCATTATTATTAATATTATTTATAGTATTATACACACCTTCATTGCAAATATTATATATTATCAAAGATATCATTATTATTATTATTATTATTATTATAGATATTATTATTGTTCTCGTTGTTTTCGTGTTGTCATTATTATCTATATCATTACTATTACTATTATTATTATTATCATTAACATTATCACTGTTATTATTATCATGAATACTGTTATTATGATTGTTTATAATTATCATTATTGTT
>NC_061858.1:9644661-9647161 GCF_019202785.1 Penaeus chinensis
ATGTGTTGTGAAAATATCTATTCTCCTTCTTACCTTTTCTACTTTTTCTTGCTATCATAAATACGGTTCAATGATAATAATAATAATAATGGTATTAATTATAATAATGTTAATAATAACAGTAATGATAGCAATAATCATAATAATGTTAATAATAACAGTAATGATAGCAATAATCATAATGATAATATTAATAATAACAATAAAATAACAATAATTACGATTATGATGATGGTAATTATGACAGTGCTAATGAGTGTGATCATAAAAACAATGACAATAATAGGAATAATGATAATGGTAATACTAATAATAATGGTGATAAAGATAGTACTAGTAATAATGATTATGATGAGGATGATGATTTAACAATAATGATAATAATAATATTAGTGTGTGTGTGTGTTGAAAGAAAAACAATATCAATAACCGTAATAACAAGCCTCTATAGAGGGGAAACGACATATTTGTATACCCAGGAGGTCAGAAGAACAGAAGAACAGATTATCAACAAGAAAAATGGAGAAGATATAGAAAAAAGAAGAAGAAACAGAAAAAGGGAGAAGAATTAGAAAAAAAGAAGCAGAAAAGTAGAAGCAAAAAATATAAAAGAATAAAAATGAAGAACAAAAAATACAAAGGAATAAGGAAATTACAGAGGAAGAAAACGAAAAAAAAGAAAAAAAGAAATAGCCTGAAAAAAAAAAAGAAATGGACTGAAAGAAGAAGAAAAAAAGTAAGAGAAAATGAAAAGCAGGAACAAGAGAAAAAGAAATAAGAAATAGAGGTATTCAGAAGTTACACAACCGAGCCAGCCACGATGCACAAACAAGGATTAAACAGACTGGAGTAAACATTGGCTTCACATTAAGGAAATTGACAATATCTTACCCAGTAGTCTAAAAAAAAGAAAAAAAAAGAAGTCAAACAAACGGATAGCTGATACAGTAAAGATAAACAGAAATCAAGTGAATAAACACTAGGTGCTTGATAACTGTTATTCGAAAAGTACACGTGGATTCAGGAAATAAGTTATTGTTAGTAAATCAGTGTTGATAATCATATTGGTGATGAATATTTGATTATAATTGAAAATGATAACAGTGTTAGCGATGATGTTAGTGGTCCTGATGATAATAAAACTGATTGATAATGAGAAATGAATATGATGATTATTATAATGATAACAGCAGGTACAGAGATAATGACGATAATAGAATATAGATTCTAATGATAGGATAAAGACGATGCTAACGAAAGGCTGACGATAATAATGATAATAAAGATAATATAAACATAGATAAGAATACTAATTCAAATACTATGACATTTAAATTGATAACATCAGTCACAGTAGGATTTATACTATAACAACAAATAAAGCTATACTAACACATCTATCAGTTATCATGACAAGGATAATGGAACTAAAATGGTGAATCACAACAAAAATAAGGATGAAATAAGAATGAGAATAACAACAATAATGAAAACTAACAAGAAAACTAACGATTAACAAAGAAATGGCTAATTAATCATTACCATTACCATTTTTCAACATATTATTCTCATTATTATTGTTATGAGCTTTATCACTGTTATCATTCTTATCCTCTTATCATACTACTGTGTGTGTGTGTGTGTGTGTGTGTGTGTGTCTAATAAAAATAAATATGTGTGTGTAATATAATATAAATCCCCTGCATTATCATTAACTTTTATGATAATAGTAAGTAGACTATAAATATAATAATGGTTAACAGATTTACAATCTCTTTCTGTTTACCATCAATAGTATTACACTTCTAAGTAAAACTACCATTAGTAATATTGTCATTACTACTATTACCAATATTACAACCCTCCTAATTGTCATTACTATCATTAATGTTATTGATAGTCATGGCAATAATAATAATAATATATAAATATATACACAAATTTATTTATATATATATACAAATAAACATATATATATATATATATATATATATATATATATATATATACACATATACATATATATACATATATATATATATATATATATATATATATATATATATATATATATATATATATGATTATCACCATCCTTATCCTCATCAACGTTATCATTATTGTTATTGCTTTTGTAGGTCTTATTCTTGATCTTGTTATCTGTATGATCATTATTATTATTATAGTTATTATCGTTTATTTGGTATTAATCGTCAATATGTATATTCTTTTTAATAATCATTCCTTTACCCTTATTAATATCATCATCGTCATTATCAGTATCATTATTGTTGTTATCACTGCTATTATTAATACTTTAATTATTATTACTATTGATGCTGTTGTTGTTATTATTATTATCAACATCATGATCATTATCATTAATATTACCATTATTACTGTTATCATCTTTATTACCATTATCGTTATATTTGTAATCTGTAGTGTTATTTCCATTGTTAATACACTCATTATGAAAACAATAACTGTGATGATGATT
>NC_061858.1:9657790-9660290 GCF_019202785.1 Penaeus chinensis
TATATATATATATATATATATATATATATATATGTGTGTATGTATGTATGTGTGCGTGTGTGTGTGTGTGTGTGTGTGAATATCTGTATTTACGTATAAAAGTATACAGTATATATTTACTGTATACTAATAAGAAATGTGTGTATATGTATATATATATATATATATATATAAATAATTTACATGCGTGTGTATATATATATATATATATATATATATATATATATATATATATATATGTGTATGTATGTATGTGTGCGTGTGTGTGTGTGTGTGTGTGTGAATATCTGTATTTACGTATAAAAGTATACAGTATATATATACTGTATACTAATAAGAAATGTGTGTATATGTATATATATATATATATATAAATAATTTACATGCGTGTATATATATATATATATATATATATATATATATATATATATATATATATATATATATATATATATAGGGGGGTTGCACAGTGCATGCGTATGTACGTGCTTGCTTACCACTATATCTAGAGTGCGAATAAGAAGTTGGTATCGTAGCCTCGAGCGGTAGTAAGGTATCCAAAAGAGTGGGGGGCTGGGAAGGAGGGGGGGACTAAATACTATGTAGATCCCAGTAGCTCAGGGCTCCGCTATCACCCACCTGCAGCTTCACCTAGCATTTCGCCCCTGCCCCTGACTAGGAAAGGGGGGAAGGGGTAGAGAGGAAGAGGTAGAAGGGAAGGGAGATAGGGGGAGATGGGAGGGGAGGGGGTATTGGGGGAGACGGAGAGGGGAAGGGGAAACTGGAGGAGACGGGAGGGGAGGTGTACAAGAAAGGGGAGGGGAACAGGGGCGTATGGTGCGGGAGAAGTAACTGGGGGACAGCGAGAAGGAAGGGGAAGGAGGTGATGAAAGAAAAAAAATGACAAGATTGATAACGATTATGACTGATGACGTTATGATGAACTAAGAAAAGTTGGTTAAATCTGGTGATGATGTGATGGAACGAGGAAAAAGAGCTTGGCTAAGAATAATAAAAAAGAAAATCAAGACAATAACTGATGACTTTGTGATGAATGAAGAAAGAGAGATTTGCCAAGAGTGATGAAGACGATAAGTGAAGACTGTGTGATGAATGAAGGAAAAGATGAACAGTGATGAACTTGTTGAGTGATAGTTATGTGATGACTGAAGAAAGAGATTATAGTGATAAAACTAATGGTGACACTGTAGAGAATGGGGAAACAGGTAGTTGGTTTATAATGGTGAAAATGACAAACGACGATCTTGTCATGAAAGAAGAGAGAAAATTTGAGAAATAGGATAACTAATGCTACTTTGTTACTTCTGTGAGTCATTTGTTCTCATTGTTTTCTGAAATATAATGATGGTGAGGTTGTTTTATCCTTACATTCAGTTCCAATCAGTCCATTATCTTAGATATTCACCTTGGCAATGACTGTCATATGGGGTAGGGGTACGAGCACAAAAAGTATCCAGTCATTAATATATACGATTATTTTTTAAAGGATGCTGTTCAATATATCACTGGTAAAAAGAGGAACAGTGGAGGCCTAACAACTCACTGTTTTTTTGTTTATTTATTTTTGTTGATATTTTTCTCGTGTGTGTGTGTGAAGGAGGGGGTATAGTGCAGTTCCCTTTATTTCTCTTTATAAACATTGAACGAGACGGAAATTCCAGCGGCTCAAATAGTCTCAGGACAAGGAAAAAGGCAGAGATTCGTAAGCCTGTAATAAAGGTAATGATGATGAAAGTAAATAAAATAAGAAACCGGTAAAATTACTCGTTTGATCCTTTGTGACACACGGGCATAGGACAAAAATACATCGAACCATTAATTTACCTATTTATTTTTAGTGTGTGTGTGTGTGTGTGTGTGTGCCCTCGCATGTGTCTAACCAGCGGACGATAATCCCAATAATGATAGAAGGAACAACAATGATACTAACATAGCTTTATATGATAATGATAACAATAGGCACAGTAATGATTATGAAAACAGTATTACGGTAATAATAACAATAAGGATAAACGTAATAACAATGATGATGATAATGATAGCAATCCCCCTGTCAACATATAAGACGCAAAAACAGCGTTGACCTCAGAAAATTGCATGTGTTTTATAATATTCAAGACAGAACGCTCGGGGAGGAATAAGCCCAATTTTACTTCCCTTGACTGAACACACCGGCACACCTGTTCATGGAAACTAGTAACCTTTTCTCATTTATATGTCGGATATTTAAAGCATTTTCACGAAACAGTAATGCAAGGGGGAGGGGTGGGGGGGGGGGGGGCATTTCCATACTATAAGACCAAGGATGTAAATGCAGGCAAACAATGTAGCAAGTAACGAATTCGTTCTTTATTCAGAATAAGGAGTGTGTACCGACAGCTCTCCTGTTACCAATGTTACCTTGTAAGAAATATAGGGGGTCAGCAAATCGATCTTGGTAACAGTTTTATTAATAATCACCAAAATATCAGCAACAGAA
>NC_061858.1:9662790-9665290 GCF_019202785.1 Penaeus chinensis
GGGTGGTGTACGTGTGTAAGGCCAATGGTTTTTATGTGAATGCAGAGGAGAAGAAGCAGGATTGTAAGCTGGCAAGTAAGACACAGTTGCAGGGACGTAGGACGATTATGTCGCCGTTATGTAGCTACACAGGGACAGGAATCGAATAAAGGTCAAACTTGGTGCAGAATGGTTGCAAATGGTAGGGGAGAGCAGGGGGACACGGGGAGGGAGAGGAGGTAGAGAAGAATGAACGTCGTTTAGAAGCGGGATGGTTGTACACCGGCAGGGTTGTCGTACAGAGAAAAGGAGGTCGCAGAGAGAAAGGAAAATGGTGTAAAGAGGCAAGGGGTAAGTTGTAGAGACATAAGAAGATGACGTAAGGAAGTTTATACTCCCAGCTAGAGTGTCGGTGGATAATGCCAGGTACGAGTTAGTGGACGACGCAGAGACAGACAGAACTTTGCAAATAGATCGCCACACGCCCGGCTATTTTGCTGCGAGTGAACGATATCACAGACAGGCAAGAAGGAGGAAAAAAGGAAATCTCATCTGGTGTGTTTTGTCTCTAACGACAGCCTAATCGTGTGTGAGAGAATGGGAATAGTGATGTGTGTGGCAGAGGAGGCGAAGGAGATAGGCTTGCAGTTGCATGAAGTGAGGTGGGGCCGCAGTGCCTAAGAGAGGGCGAAGAAAAGAAGAAGGGGAAGAATGATACAAAAACGAGAAGAAGCGGAGGTTATATTAAAAGGAAAAAAAAAAAAGAAGAAATGGCCAACGTTTGCACGGAGAAGAAGAAGAAAAACGACGAATGAAGAAGACGATAAAAGAAAGATCGAAGAACTAGAAAGAGGAGAAGAAATATAGCCTATGTTAGAAGAAGAACAAAGAAGAATCAGAGAGGAACACGAAAAGCGAACGAGAGAAGTAGAACAAGAAGAAATAAATGCATTGTTAGATGAAAATAAAAATGAAAAATAACAAGAAGACGACGAAGAAAGCCCTAACACCACAGGGAAGGTTTGTTGTAGCGGGGTCATGAATAATGGTTGCCAGCGCCCCACGTGAGGACGTCCGGGCCCCCGAATTCTCTGGCTGCTCCAGGGTACAAACACAAACTAGGTCACGCGAACAGCACCGAGCCAGCCGGCAGACGAGAGACGACGGCACCACCGCTTGAGTCTGCTTGTGTGCGGCCAGACCTCTCCCTGTGTCTCAGCACTGGCTCCGCTCCCTCCCCTCCCCTCCTCTCCTCTCCTTCTCTCCCGCTCTCCTTCTCTTCTTCCTTGCTCTCCCTACCTCCTTATCTCTTTTCTTCTTAGTTTCTTTTCTTTTTCCCTCTCCCTCTTTCTGTCTCTCCTTACCTCTCTTCCACTCTTCCTTCTTTCTCCCCCTACTCTCTTCCTCCCTCTCTCCCTTGTTTAACACTCTCTTTTCCCTCTTTTCTTCCTACCCTTCCTACCTCCATCCCTCCCTTCCCTCCTTATTTCTCTCTCTTCTTCCTTTCTCTCCTTGTCGCTCCCCCTCCCATTCCCCACAGCTCCCTCTATCTTTCCCTCTTTTCTTTCTTCCCTTTCTACCTCTCCTTCTTCCTACTCCCCTTACTTGCCTCTCTTCCACCCTCTCTCCCTCCCTTCCCCCTTATCTCCCTCTCTGTTTCCCTCTTTTCTTCCCTTATTCCCTACCTCTTTCCCTCCCAATCCAATAGCTCCCTCTCTTTTTTTTTTTTTCTTTTCTTCCTTACCTCACTGCCTCTCTTTCTCTCTTTCTTCTTCTCTCTCTCTCCCAGCTCCTCCGCTCTCTCTTTCTCCCTCAATCTCTTTTTGTTCCTTGTCTCTCTTTCTCTCAGCATTGCTTGTATGTCTGTCTCCACTCTCCCGATCCCTTTCCCGTGCAGTTCCCTTCGGTGCCTCTCTCTTTCTCAGTGTCTCCCTATAATTTTTTCTCTCTTTCTATCTTTCTCTGTCTCTCTCTCTCTCTCTCTCTTACTATCTTTTTCTGTCTCTTTCTCTTTCTCTCTTCCAAACCATTTACCCTATTGTTCTCAATATACCTCCTTCCTTCCCTCTCTTTCTCTCTCTTTTTCTCTCTCTATCTTTCTCCCTTTCTCTCTTAATGCCTTTTTCAGTCTCTTTACCCTTTCTCTCTATCCTTTCTATTTTTTTTTGTCTCTTACACAATCTGTCCCTTTCTCAACCCTTTTCTATAGTCTCTGCCTGCCTGTCTCTCCCTCTTAAATATATATATTTGCAAGTCGATTGAGAAGCGTACAGATAAACAGTGAAGCTATTCAACTACATAGACAAGTATGTAAATAAAGTAATAATAAGAAAAGACAAAAAAGTAAAGTCTTTGCTCATGGCTATTAATCTTTTTATAGGAATTTTGATAATGCGAAAAAAAAGATCACAGACCCACAGAGTTACATACTGTGGGGGATGGAATTATTCAGTGCATGATAGGAAACCATTGCACAAATCTATAAGCCCATGATACGATGAATCAGGAAATAAATAAGGAA
>NC_061858.1:9670290-9675290 GCF_019202785.1 Penaeus chinensis
TTATTATCAGCACCATCATTTATATTATTATTAGTAGTATCATTACTAAAATTTTTATTAGTATTATTATTGTTATTATTATTAATATTATTTACATTATTATTATTATTATTATCATTATTAATACTATTATCATTATCATAATTTTCATTATTATTATTATTATTATTATTATTATTAATATTATCGTTATTATTATTATTATTATCATTATTGTTATTGCTATTATTATTCCTATTAATACTGACATTATCATTGTCACCTTTATTATCATTCTTATCATTCTTCTTCTTATTATTATAATTATTGTCATTCTTCTTCTTATTATAATAATAATAATTATTATCTCTATTTTTTTATAATAATAATAATAATAATAATAATAATAATTATTATTATTATTATTCTCATTATTATTGTTATCATTATTATTATTATTATTATTATTATTATTATTATTATTATTATTATTATTGCTATTATTATTATTGTTACTATTGTCATTATACCATCACCATTATTGTTACTATTATTAATCTTTATTATTTTAATTATCAATGTTATTATTATTATAATTATTATTATTTTTACTATTATTACCATTATTATTATTAATTTTATTATTATTATCTCTATTATTATTATTATTATAATTATTATTATAACAATTTAATTTTTGATATTATTATCATTATCATTATTATCATTATTATCATCATTGTTATTATTATCAATATTATCATTATCATTATTACCGTTATTATTATGATCATTATCATTATTTTCATTATCATTATCAATATTATCATTATCATTATTACCGTTATTATTATGATCATTATTATTATTTTCATTATCATTATTATCAATATTATAATTTTCATTATTATTATTATCATTATTATTATTATCATTATTATTATTTTTTTTTACTGTTATCATTATTATTATTATTATTACCATCATCATCATAATTTCTATTATTATTATTATTATTATCATGATCATTATTATTATCATTATTATTATTATTATGATTGTTATTATTATTATTATAATGAATTTTATTATTATTATTATTATTATTATTATTATTATTATTATTATTATCATTATTACCATCATCATTGTTACTATTATCATTATTATTAATATTACTATTATTATTAACATTATAATTATTATCATTAACATTATTATTAATAATAATTATATTATTGTTATTATTATTATTATTACTATTATCATTATTATCATTATTATCATTATAATCATTATTATTATTGCAATTAATATTACTATCACTACTGTCATTATTACCATCATTATTACTATTATTTTCATTATTATTTCCAGTATCCTTATTATTATTATTATCATTATTATTATTATTATTTATATTATTATCATCTTTAACATTATTATTATCATTACTATTATTATTTTATCATTATAAATTTTAATTTTATTATTATTATTATTATTATTATTATTATTATTATTATTATAATTATTATTTATTATTATTATTATCATTGTTATCATTATTATTATTATCATTAATATCGTTATTATTATTATTATTACTACTACTATTATTATTATTATTATTATTATTATTATTATTTTTAATATTACCATTATTATTGAATTATTACCATGACTATGATTATTATTGTCGTTATTCTTATTATTGCTGTTTCTTTGTTCTTCATAATGCTATTGCTTAATTTTTTTCTTGCTTCTGTTATTATTATTTTTATTATTTATTTTTTTATTTTTTTATTATTATTATTATCATTATTGATATTATCTATATTTGTATTATTTTAATCATTATTATTATTATTATTATTGTTTTTGTTATTATTACTATTAGAGATATTATTATCACTATTAGTATTTTGATTATAGCTATCATCATTGTTATTATAATCATTATCAACATCACCATTATTTTTATAATCATTATCATTAGTGTCCGAATCATTGATGTTAATGGTATCCATGTTATTAGTATTAGGGTTATTGATATGGCTGCTGTCAATATTATCAATAATATCATTATCATCATCTTCATCACAATTATTATAGTTTTCAATTTCCGTATTTCATTGCTATTTTTAATGTTATTTTGGATCATTTCCGTCATCCTTATAATTATCATTATTACTAATGTAACTCTTGTTAGCATTACGTCCGCCAAAATGTTATTACCAATATCGTTATCTTTACTGTTCATGTCATCCTTATCATTGTCTGCCTCATATCGTCCAGATTCTGCAAATCATAGAACACAAGCTACACATTCCGTATCCTGCGCCGACTTCTTCTAAAGCATTCATTCCTGGTTGGCATCCGAATGGCACCGTGACCTTAAAATGACCCAGGATCTCTCCCTCTCCTTTCGGCAGTGACCTACTTCCCGTCACCTTTGACCCAGTATCGCCCAGTCGAGAGCTCGGTCAAGCCCTTTTTTTATTTTGGGGTTTGAAATAATTTGCTACTCCCCCTGACCCTCCTCCTACTACTCCCCCCCCCCCTTCCTCGTCAAGGCTTAAGCCCGAAGTAAGGCCGCTCCTTCCAGTCACTTTGAAAATCCAGGTCACCGCCGCGGCAGAGTTTTGGGAAGGGTGCCGCGGAAGGGAAATTCTCCGACCACACCGGCCACCCACATAAGCAGTGTTGCCAGCCATCCTGTCGGGGGGACACCCGCCGAAGGATTTCCGTTTTTTAGGGAGCTGTAGGCATCGCCCTGGTGGAGGATTCTGAAGGCCGGAGACGGCGAGGGCACGGCACGTAGGGGCGGCCATGCGCACGAGGCTCCGCGCATCCCCCCTCACCGACCCTGGCGAAATATGTCACCACGAGGGCGTGCCATGGCAATGCTGCAGCTAACCTGAACGAGACCGCATCATCGATACAGGAACATTGGGAGGGCTGTCAGCCTCCGGTGGTGGGTGCCAGCGCTGCCCTTCTCCCCTTCGCTAGATCCTTGTGGCAGGGTGCTGACCCACCCTCGGCTCCTCTCACCCTCCGCCACCCTTGCCCCTGCATTCCGCACTCTCGTGCTGCCGCCTCCCTTCAGCTACAGCCACACCTCGGCGTGTCTTGGAAAAGCCTCCACGAAGCGCGTCTCCGCAATCACGCTCCGATACGGACCGGCCTCGTCCTAAACCTCTGACATCCTTCAGCATAATCTCCGGCCGCTGGCGCTCGACCCTCACACGCCCGCGCTCTCTGTGCGCCCTCGCCTCCTTCTGTCCGTCTGTCTGTCTGTCTACTCTCTCTCTCTCTCTCTCTCTCTCTCTCTCTCCTCTCTCTCTCTCTCTCTCTATCTCTTTCTCTCTCTCTCTCTCTCTCCCCCCCCCCCCCTCTCTCTCTCTCTCTCTCTCTCTCTCTCTCTCATTCTCTCACTCTCTTTCTCCATCCCTCCCTTCTCCCCTCACTTCCCTCCCTCCCTCACTCCCCCACCTCACCCTTTTCATGTAAACCTTCCTCCTCCTTTTCCCTGGGCCTTTGCTATCATTACCCTTTCGCCCTCTGACCAGCCCTCACACCTTCCTCACACTCGCACCTCATACTCACACCTCATCCTCACACTTCCCCTCTCCCACGAGGTCGGCCAGGCGGAGATGTGAGGGGAGACAAGATCAAGCAAGAGATAGGGAGGGAAAATGAGGTGTAAGGGGAAATAGATGAGGTAAAGGGAGGGAAAGGAAGAGTAGTGAAGGTTGGTGAGGCGTCATGAGGCAGAGAGAGGGAGAATTATAGAGAGGGATACATGTATAAATGCACACACACACACACACACACACACACACACACACACACACACACACACACACACACACACATACACACACACACACACACATACAGAGTCAAACACACACACACACACACACAGAGTCAAACACACACACACACACACACACACACACACACACACAGAGTCAAACACACACACAGACCGAATGGAGAGAGAAAGCAGAATAAAAAAAGCAAAACAGAGAGAAAGAGTAAAAGCAAGCGAAGACACACAGCGAACAGGAGAAACGAAGAAAGATGATGATGAGGAGAAAAGAGATTAAAACGCCACCGCCCCTTCCCCCCACCCCCACTCACACCCCTCCCCCCACCATCCCTAGAAGCGTGGCATGATATGGGCGAATATTTTTGGCCGAGGAGGAATAGGCGGGGGCGTGTGCTCGGCTCTCCCTCTCCCTGTCTCCCTTCCTTCTCCCTATTTACTCTCTTTCTCCCCTCTCCTCATTACCTCTCTTTCTTCCCCTCTCTCTCTCCATAACCTCTTTTCTTTCTTCCCAACTTCCTTCCCTCTCCCCATCACCTCTCTTTCTTCTTTTTCATCTCCTTCCCTCTCCCTCATTACTCTCTTTCTCCCTCTCCCCGTCTCCCTTTCCTCTCCATATCACTTCTCTCTCGTTTTTCTCCTCATCTCCTTTCCTTTCCCACCATTTACTATCTTTCTCTTTTCTCCCCCTCTCTCTTCCATTTCTCCACCTCCTTTCTCCCTTCCTCACCTCAATTTCTCATCTTTATTTCTCCCTTTTCCTCCCCTCTCTTGTATCCCCCTCACCCCCCCCCCTTTTACTCTCCCTCATCTCCTTTCTCTCCTTCTTCCTGCTCTCATAATCTCCTTTTTTCCTCCTCCCTCCCTCTCCCCTCCTTTGCTCGCTTCCCTGTCCCGCTCTTCTCCCTTGCTTCTTCCTTCTTTCACTGTCCCTTTCCCGTTCTCTCCCTTCGCCATTCTTCCATTCTCATCTCACTCCTCTCCCTCTCCCTCCCCTTTTCTCACTCTCTCTCCCTTCCTTCTCTCTCACTCGACCTCCCCCTCTCCCTCCTCTCTCTCTCATACTCCCACCTCCCCCTTACGCCACCTTCCCTCCCTCCTCCCTCACATGCTTTCCTCCTCTCCCCCTCCTCCATCTCCTTTTCCCCTTCCTCTTTTTCATTCCCTCCCCTCTCCCCCTCCCACT
>NC_061858.1:9705290-9707790 GCF_019202785.1 Penaeus chinensis
TGTGTGAGTACATTTTAATCACTGGAATAATATATAAAACATTTGTTAAATTTTCATGTGCTGAAGAACGCCCGTATTTCTTTTATCTGAGTATATTTGATTGTTTTCAGACAAGTCAGTAGTTATAAGTTTTATTTTTTCATTAAACCAATATTTAAAAGTATGTTATCCTTTTAATATGTTAAAGAAAATATTATTTTTTGTTGTCTTTGTGTATATATACATATCCTCCCTTTTCAGTTAAGTAAGTAATCTAAATAATGTGATAATAAAGCACAAGTAAAATAAAATATGTTTGTATATAGACAACATTAAGACGTAATAACGCTGGGCTATTTTTTTATGTATACATTTTGTACATTTCCCGCTATATATGAGCAGCATATTTCATACATATATGTACATAGTAAATATGATGTTTGAATTGTTATATGGATAAATGGAGTTATATTCTGAGGGACTGGATGGATGATTCAGAGAGTAGAAGGTGGTATGAATATGCTTATGAATACTTGTGGGGTTAGTTGGATGATTAGGTTGAGGGATGACGGAGAGATTGGATGGCTGCATGGATGAGTCGACTATGAGAATAGAAGATTGGATGATGATGGATTGAAGATGATTGTGAGATGATGAAAGTTCCTTGGATGACTACAAGTGTAGGTTATAAGGAGTCGATTCGTGATTACGTGATTGGGAGTTGGATGACTGTGCTGATGAGGATTGTGAAGTTGGAAGACTGGATGGATGATAATCAGAATGAAAGGTTGAATGACATGACCGACAAATGGTTAAAGAAATGGAAGATTTATTAATTCAGAGCGTGTATGATTGAGTTGATGGGGGATTGTGAGATCAGAAGATTGGGTGAATGGTTAATATGAGAATGGAGGTTGGATGACGTCTTGGCAACACAGAATAGTCAATATTTATCAGAATATTAAATACAAATCATTAGTAATGGTTTACTACCGGGTGTACAGGCAATATATTAACTGGATAATGATCAACTTTGGTTTAATAAAATTCGCCAAAAGTTAGCTTTTGTCGTAAACACACCACAAACACAAATATAAAAATACTAACGCATACGGTATGTAAAGTCATTGTTACTTATATTATGTAGCGTAACCTCTATGATCAGTAAGAATTGCTAAAAGCCATTAAGTATAGAGGTTTATACTCCAAAATCACAATTATCAATAATACAACTTATCCACACCTCTACATTAATATAATTAATTACTTCTATGATAACTAAAACGATTCGCATAATAGCATTTCCCGTATCTCTTCATCTTATGCAACCATTATTATGATTAGTTATATATAATTTACTCTCACTATACGGGCCTTACCTGCTTTAGTGATTCCACAGGAGAGCTTTCGCATTAGAAGCAGATGTTGCAGCCTGATGGGGCCACAACAAGCGGATATTACACGCCAGGCCTTCGAAAGGTATTTATGTTATGGATACAGTGGTGACCTATTTTTCAACATACAATTTAACCCTATGCTATTATGTTGTGTTTATTGTACTCATTATATATTTTCTAATTATAGTTATCATTAGTATTATCATTACTATTATTACTGGTATTGTTATTATCTCTAGTAGTAGAAGAACTAGTAGTATAATTTTCGTTATTATCCTTATTGTCATTATTATCCTTACCGTCATCATTATTATTATTGTTGTTATTATTGTTATTAATATTATTATCATAATACAAATAATATTAGCAATATTGATAATAATAATTATTATCACTGTTATGTTTATTATTATTATTATTATTATTATTATTATTATTATTATCACCAATATTATCATTATCATTATTATCATTATCATCATTACTCATGCATGAGTAGATAGGTAGTGTCTATGGATCTACCTGGATCCTAGATACACACTCCTAAAGTGGGTTGTGTGGCGCGGATGCTCTAGCACTGGTCCTCCAGTTCATGACCTGGAGTAACAAGGTTCGAGTCCTGGTCAGGGTCGGTTGTTATATTATATAGTATATATTATTATTATTATTATTATTATTATTATTATTATTATTATTATCATTATATTATTATTATTATTATTATTATTATTAGTATAATTTTCATTATCATTATTATTATCATAATCATCATTACCATTATTAATATCATTATTTTCATTGTTAATGTTATTATTATTATCATTATTATTGCTAATATTATTGTTATTATTGTAACTATCATTACTATTATTGTTATTTTTCTTATAATCAATATCATTATTGTCATTGTTACTATTATTACTATTATTGTTATTTTTCTTATAATCAATGTCATTATTGTCATTGTTACTATTATTACTATTATTGTTATTTTTATTATAATCATTATCATTATCATTACTGTTGTTGTTACTATCATTATCATTATAGTTAATATTATTGTTGCTTTGTTATTGTTATTATTATAATTATTACTATTAATATTACCATTATCATTACCGTTA
>NC_061858.1:9714235-9719235 GCF_019202785.1 Penaeus chinensis
AATTACTTTTGAGATCATTTTCGATTATTTTCACGTGGATTTAGATTATGCAGTGCTATATCTTTAGAGTATAAGGTATACGTCAATGGTTTTGGTGTAGTCTTTCTTCGTATGCGTGTGTGTTGAACCGGATCCCGTCGTCCTTTCCCTTCTCCCCCTTGCCCACCCAACACCCAGGCGATAACGGGCGTGAAGGAGCATGGATAATGGATAAGAAAAAAGACAATTACTAATACCACTTATTTCCCTGACCAAAATTCGAAATTCCATTAATTATTCATAACACCACAATTTAACATCTACCTATTATGTGTGTGTGTATATAAATATATATATACATATATATATATATATATATATATATATATATATATATATATGTAATACTTATCTAGCTTGACAGCAAATGTCCTGATCACCATATTCAGTAAAGTCGCTGCATCGCACATCGTAGCCGAGAAAAGAAGACCTCGACCGTAGCGATGAGCTGGCGTGAGCCGGCCGTATTTTACCTCCTCGGTAAAATACGTTCGCCGCCTCACACTTCTTAAGGAACCGCATAAGGAGGTGCGGTAGTTCCAGGGATCGTTTGAGTCGCTAGGACACTTCTATAAGACCATGTCTATATATGTATATGTATATATATATATATATATATATATATATATATATAGGTATGGTAGTCGTTGTGACACTTCTATAAGACATCCCCCGCAGAAGTTGGAACTTCCCAAGATTCGACTAGTAACTTTAGATGTTGTCCCGACGACATATGATAGGGTTGGTCGGGAGAGCGCATCTGTGATGATGTTTCTTGTTCCTTTCGTGTGTTGCACTCTCGGGCCACATGGCTGTAGAAAGAGGGACCATCGCAGAAGTCGTCGGTCGGAATACCTGTTCCGGTCAAGGAGCGTTAAGAGATTATGGTCTGTGAAGAGTTGCCGTAGAGTTTTTTTTTTTTTTTTTTTTTTTTTTTTTTTTGATTGCAGAAACAATAGCAACTTCTTCTTCTATGGTACTTGTAAGCCATTTGATGTTATCCAGTTTCGCCGAGGGGTAGGCTGTAAGATGCAAAACACAGTGTTCCCCTTCCTAAAATAAAACAACTATTGCAAATGGCACTGTTGTTGGAATGAGGAATGAACGGTTTTTGAAATTAGGGGCCACTAGTAACTGGGTTGCTTGCCACAAAGATTTTTGACACTCCTTGCTCCACCTGAAGACGACCCTCCCGCTGCTGAGACGAGTCATTGGGGCAGCTACTACAGCGAAGCCCTGGCAGATCCGTCGTTTCTACATTAGCCATCTGTCCTTGGCAATGTAATACTACCAACTGCAATTTGATCTAGTTTAACTGTCAGGTGTGCCTCACAGTCTCTTCAGGACAGCCGATAATCGTTCAACGTGATGGAACCAGGATTCTGAAAGGATCTATACATCGTCCAAATAAGCATGAATCTCTTCAAGAGATGCAGTAGATTTTTCATTAGTCGCTGAAATAAAGCAGGACTATTTCCCATGCCAAAAGGCATGACTACAAATTGATAGAGGCCAAAAGGAGTAATGAATGGTGATATTTGCTGAGCTTCTCTGTAATTCTTATTTGGTAGTAGCCATTAAATAAATCTAAGTTTGTAATGTACATAGAATGACCCACATAGTCTATTAAAACATAAATTTTGGGATAGGATAACAGTCTAGGATTGCCACTGAGTTTACCCGTCTGTAGTCTGTGCATAAACGTATCTGACCTTCCTTTGGCACTGAGAGACAGGGAGATGCCCATGGAGAATGGCTGGGACATGCCATGCCAGTCTGCAGAAGTGTTTGACGGGTAGGAATGCACTAGGTATTAGCTCAATATTATGTTGCGTTACAGTACAATGGCCGGGAGTATCTAAGAACAAGCCTGGATGAGCTTTAATCAGGGTCATCACATCCTTGTGTTGGGAACAGTTAAGATGTCCAAGGAATAATTGTAACTTTGTAAATTATTTCAGCTTTTGACATTTCATTCCAATGATTTAAAATTCTCTTTATTTCTGTTACTCTCATTATTAAATTCTCAGAAAGCTATCTACAGGATCCTTACTTTTGTATGCGATCTCGAGTGCCTAGGTAATTTACTTTATTGACGTTCTCTTTTATTTCTGAAGGTCCATTATATTTAGCTGATAAAGGAGAACCATGTGGGTAGAAAAAAACTATGGCTTTGTCTCCTTCACTGAAGTTTCTAATTTTGGAATTCTTATCAAAATGATCTTTCCTTTTTTCTGAGCTTTGAGTAAATTACTTAAGATTTTCCAGGTATGCTGAAACTGGTGCTCTCTGATTCATTGACGAATTAATCCATTTATCCTTAACCAGTTTTAAAGGACCTCTGACTTTCCTGCAAAGAACATATGAACAGGGGAGAAACCCATTGATTCATGAGGAGCTTCTATGATAACAAACAACATAAAAGGTAAACTTTCATCCCAACATTCCTGGTTCTCACAGCAATATTTATGTAGCATTGACTGTCTGGCGCCATCTTTTAAGTGCATCTTATGTGTCCAGATTATAAGCTGTGGACAAAGTCTGCTTGATGCCCAGTTCTTGGAGCAGCTTTTAAAAGAGTTCTCTGGTGAAGTTGATGCCTCGGTCACTTCCTGAGGAATACGAACATGCGAAAAAGATGTGGGACAAAAGTCTTGGAAGTAATATTCTTTAGAGGAAAGGCTTTAGGATACCTAGTTGTAGAATACATGATCGTTAATATATATTGGTTCCCTTTCTTTGTTTTTTTGGTAATGAACCAATATGATTTACAATTATCTTCTGAAAGGGTTGCAATTGATAGGGGGGAATTTTTTTCTTTGGTTTTCCCACAATTTGACATATGTGGCATGAATTAACAAATTTGTTACATTATGTTTCATCCCTGGCCAATAATAATTTTGAAAATATTTTGGTGATACTAAAATGTCCATGGGCACTCTCCAAGACAGGCGTCCTAAAAGAAACAGGAAACCCAATTTCGTGTTTTTTTAGCCCAAGTGTCTTCAGTTGAGAGATCTAGTGGCCGATAAAATTTGAAACAAAGAGCAGGTCGATTTCTTTCTCTTATACAGCTTCATTACAAGGCTTTACAGGAGAAACACACTTTTTTTATGCAATAGTGATATTTTGAGGATCCATGTGATCAGAAAGAAAATTATGACCGGTAGCTGGAGAGAACATAGGACAATTGACAGTTGGTGCTTACATTAAACCCTTGTCACTGCACACGCAGGACATAAATAAGGCAGCTCTGATGGTCGTGTTGTGTAACAAAGTATAATATTCAGTTTATTTTAGGCACTACTAAATCCCCAGCCAAGTCATTTCCTAGCAGAAGTGCTGCATCAGGTATAGATATTCCTGAATCTGAGACACCTACTATTACTGAACTCTTCATTAGATCACTTTCCAGGTATACCTCAGCAGAATTAACCGGAATGGAAGACCTCAGGACTAGTTAATAGACTCTCTTACCAGTATAACACTTTATCTGGAAAAACATTCCTTGCTATTACAGTATCCCTAATGCAGTATCGGTGACAATATTTACATCTCCTTTACAGAATTTACAAATAAGAGCTCGATTGTGTATAGCTAGATGATTCTGTCCACTGCACTGATCCTGCAGCTAGCTGTACATTAGGAGGTCAGTCTCCTCTTTATCTGCCAGGTGTAACATTATTTGGTAAGGAACCTTTCTCTTATCTTTTCCCAAGACCATTAGATTAATCAAGTCATCGAATTTTTTGACAGGCGGCTTTAATCCATCTTCGAAATGCCTTTAACTTTTTCCGATGCGATTTCCACATAAGTTCCAAAGCTTAGCTTAGATTTCTGAAAGCTTGTCCTATATCCTTCCGTTGTTAACGAACAGGATATAATCTGTTATGCATGTTGTTTTTTTTCCTTTCTGGTTTATCCTTTCCCTTATCTAATTTATCCTTATCTCTTTCTTGGGATTCTAAAATTAGTGACTAATGTTTGAATATTTCAAATTCTAGATGAGTTTGCGAATTTTTATTCATAGCAGAAATAAGACTTTCTGTTAATATTAACTGTTGTGACTGAGATTTAGTTTTATCTGGGCTATAATTAATTTTGAAATTTGAAGCTATAAACTTCAGCTCATTTTTACGGGGATTAGTTGATCGCAATACATATGCTGAAGGTTGGCATATGAACTCGTTAATATCAATATCAGGCGTTGTGTTTAAGTGATAGGTTCCTTTCAGTTCATTTGACTCCCTGCTTTAATGCATCGTTACAAGTAGAATTAATTACAGTATTACTGTGTGAAGCTAAATAGAAGTTACTTTCTCCCAAGAAGTCTATTATTACGTCAAACGACTATGTTTACAAATCCTCATTTTTACCTTCTAGTACCCTTTATCAAACATGGGGAATATTCTTACCCTATATTTGAAATCAGAGTAAAGATTACTTCATGCATTTACTATAGACTTAATACAAAATTTGGTTATAGAACTTCTAATTGCAGAGTGCCAATAGCTAGAAGTCTAGTAATATCCCCAACAATAAACACTGAAATGACAATATCATAGTACTTTTTTTAAAGTCTGAGTTGATCATACTGCAACTTACATGAGTTAAGATAATAACTGACGAGTTTCAATAAAGAGTCTGTGATCGGTATATGTGAGAAGTCGGTCTCTCATAGACTATATAACCAAAATACAAGTGAACCGTATTCACAGTGCTTTGTTACTAAAATATACTGTCCAGCACACTACTGTTGCCGGGATGCAATAAATCGTGTCTTAACTTATCTTATATTAGGTCTAATAGCAGGGTCAAATGCAATGATTAAAGGTTAATTGAGGAATGTAGTGTGAACAAAATCTACACACGTTCTCAAAGAAAGAAGATCCCGGTCACACTTCATTATATAACTTTCCATTTTATTATTGTCATTAAAGGAGGTAACATGGATAAGAAAA
>NC_061858.1:9756735-9764235 GCF_019202785.1 Penaeus chinensis
AGCTTTGTTTTTCGTCTTGTTTTGTGATTATCTGGGGTTGAATCGAGAGCGGTTGCATTCCGAATTAGCGATCTGTTTCATACTGGGTCAAGGCCATTTGGCGAGCGTGCATGCGCATGCGCCGGGGAGAGGGGGGAGCGTGTTCGAGGCGGTGCAGCAGCCGGCGGGACGACGGTGTGGGACTCACATGTACCCAGAAACAAATACTTTTTATGCATGATTTTACGCGTGATGGAGGAGGAAATACTTTGCATAATTCGCTGTATATGTAGGAAATAATGCAGCTATATTATCTAACCCCAGTGTGGTATGTGGAAGACATGTTATGAGCCCTTAATGTTTAAACTGAAATGGCGCAACATGTCTGAACACGAAATGTAGTTAAAGTAACAATATTAATAGAAATAAATGAAACTTAGTAAACAGTAAATAAAAGTAGAATATACTCTCAGGGTTTGATTACAGTCGCAGTAAAAGTAATTTTCGCTGTGTGTCATGTTAGAAATATTAACTGTGGCAAAGTTGTGATTTCGGGAACGATAATCAAAACATACCAAAAAAATAAAACGAGATTAATTACACATCACCTGATATTGGTCACGGAGTTTGCCGAAGCAAGATTTCACAACTGTTTTACCACCGTTTGGTCGTTATACCGTAGTATCCCGTACAAATCGCACACGATGAACCGACTTGGCGGGTTTGCTTGGGGCCGGTGTAGCGCATTTCCCGAACTTGTGAAGCTTACGGTGATGAGGATAATGGTGGTGATGAAGATGATGATGATGATGAAGATGATGATGATGAAGAAGATGATGATGATGATGATGAGGAGGAGGAGGAGGAGGAGGATAATAGAAGTGATGATGATGATAATGATAATAATGATGATGATGATAATAATAATGATAATGATAATAATAATGACGATTGATGATTATGATGATGATAATAATGATAGTAATGATAATAAATATAATATTCATAATACTACTAATAATAATGAGAGTATGATAATGCATATAAACAGAGCCTCCCTGAGGATGAGCGTAAACAAAAAGCATTAGTGACGATGCACACTAATGACCGGAAGATTGAAGTCAGTGTTCCCTCAACAATGAAGCTGCCGGATTAGTGAGGTTGGATCTGTGTTGGAGATGGAGTCTGTCCCGAACCACTGAAGTTTCCATACTAGTGAGGTTTCCGTACCATTGATACTTCCGGACTGGCGAGGTTGAACCGGGGTTGAAATGGGGCAAATTATAAGCACATGTAGAGGTTCCAGCGTGCTTTACTTTTCCGTAGTTTTAGTTAATTGTGTATTCATTAGCGGATTCATATCCATCCTTGCTCATTAGTCTATCTTCATGGCTCCTATTTTCAAAATTTCCAAGTTGATATTGTTATAATGATTGTCAAAAACTACCGTATACTGTTATTATCGTTGTGGTTATCGTTCTTTTACCCTTTTTTTCTTTAATTTAATTTTATATTATTACTGATGTTATCAATATCATCGTCACTCTTATAAGTATAGTCAATATTAGTAATACTGTCATTAATATTCTGTAATATTATTAAGATACCGTTTTATTTATCATTTTGATTATTATTGTTAATATTGTTAATATTCTTGTCAAAAGCATCATTAATACTATCAATATTATTACCATTATTATTGATACTTATATCATCATCATCAGGTTTGTTATGGTTATGGTCACTGTTCTTTATAAATTATCATCATCATTGCTAACATGAATATCATCACTTGAACTGTTGCTAATTTAGTGCTATTATTATTGTTACTAGTACAAGACCATTGTAACTATGACTATTTACGCTTCCTTTTTATTAGTCTTATATCATTAGCATACTTATGATCATTACCATTGCTATAACTATTATCATTTTCGTTTTGTTCTTGTTCCAAATGCTTTTATGCTATTATCTCTATCATTCCATTGTTTTTATTATGACGTCATCGTTTTTGAATATGAATATTGATATTATTCATAATATTATAATAATTATTGTCATTACAGTTCTCATTATCATAATCAACAATTGCTGTTGGTATCTGTATTATTAACGTAAACATTAATATTCTCCTTATTATTGATGTTATCTTTTATTGCAGTAATGTTATTATCATGATCTTTATTACTCCCATCGTTATTTATCAGCATCACCATTATTTTTTATTAAGATAATTAGCATGTCATTACTATTGTCCTATCGTTAATTAATGACCAGTATTGGTGTTGAAATTCTTTTTTACACAGCTTGATTGCTTTTATTCATTATTAATAGTACTATCATTATTTTCATAGGACTTCATCATCATCACGATTAGTATAATTAGTCTTAACATTATTACCATCATAATTGTTACTGTATTTTTTTATATTATTGTGACTTTTTTATTATCATTATTGTTATTGTTATTGTAATTATTGTTATTGTTATTGTTAGTATCATTATTGCTATTGTTATTATCATTATTTTTCTCATTGTTATTATTATTACTATCATTATTATTGTTGTTTGTTATTATTATCATTTGTAAATTTACCAGTTGTTGCTGTCTCCGTTGTTGCTACTACTAACACCATTCGCTGTCATTTGCACGATATTTTTTTCCATTATCCTTTTTTATAACCAATGTCTTCATTGATCATCCGTGATGTGTATACCTAGAGTTACTGGCTACTTAAGTGACGATATTGATGGCGCGAATAACATATTATAACGGTAACAGTTACATTGGTAACTGTATTCATGATTTTACTTTTCGTGAGAATTATGATAGTAACATTAATATAAATAATTACGTTAAAGGGGATAGTTATGGTATTGATCAGGTTAGTAGTAATGATGGAGATAGTAAAGATATTGTTAACAAAGATCACAATAACTTTATTGTTAATTTTGTCATTATCATAACCAGTATATTCTTATTTTCTTATTGTTATTGTTATTGTTATTATCTAAATTATGTTATGTTATTAACAGGTTATGTTATTATCGAAATTATCTTGTTATTATCTTATTGTTATTATTATTATTATTGTTATTATATAAATGTTCATGTTGTTTTTTGTTATTGTCATTATCGTTAGTGGTATTATTTTGGTATTATTAGTAATCCTTATCATCAATATTTTTATCATCATTGGTATTCTGATAATAATCACTCTCAACATTACGTTATATTCTTATTAACATAATGATTACCATTATCATAATTATTATTGGCATTATAATGGATTTCAATGCCATTAATTTTACAATCTTTGTGCTTTTTTGCTAAGATGTTAATGATGTTGAAAATAGTAATGTCAGTAATGAAAATGATGATCATTGTAACCGCTTTATCGATATTAGTTAAAACAACCATAACAATAATGACACTACTAATGCTATCATAATAATCATAATTATTATTGGTAGTATTTGCATTGCTGGTAATGCTATTATTATCATTATTTCCGTCATTAGTATCATCATTATATTTTTGTTCTTATCATGATTTTTTTTTTTTTTTGATAACTATAATGATGATGGAGAAGAATGATAATAACAAAAACAGTTGTAACATTAATAGTTATGTTAATAATGATATCAATAACAGTGGAAATAAAAGCAATAGCAACATAATGATAATTAAGACAATGATAATAATAATAATAATAATAATAATAATAATGATGGTAATAGTTCTAAAAATGATGATTATATGATGGTGATGAAAATGAAGATGAAGATGATGATGATGATGATGATGATGATGATGATGATGATGATGATGATGATGATGATGATGATGATGATGATGATGATAATAAGGATAATAACAATACTAATATCATTAATAATAATGATAATAATAGGAATAATAATCATACCAATAATTATGAGTAGTGATGATGATAACGAAGATAATGATAATAATAATATTACTGATAATCATTATGATAATAATAATAGTAACACTAATAACAGTAACGGTAGTAACAGTAATAATGACAATAATTATATTCATAATAATAAATATTATTATCATTACTATTATTATTATTATTATTATTATTATTATTATTATTATTATTATTATTATCATTATTATTATTATTATTATTATTATTATTATTATTATTATTATTATTATTACTATTATCCTTAATAGTATTATCATAATTATTATTGTTATCATTATTATTGCTATTATCATCATTATCATTATCATCATTATTATAATTATCATTACTGCTATTATTTTTTATAACCACTGTTATTGTTGTTTTTATCACTTTTTTATTACTATTATCATTATTAGCATTATCGTTATTATTATTATTATTGTTATTATTACTATCATTATAATCACAATTGCTATTATTATTGCTGCTCCTGCTGCTTGTAATTGTTATTATATTCACTATTATTATTATCATTGTTCATTTTTATCATTATTACTATTATTACTACTATCATTATTATCATTGTTGTTGTTGTTAAAATCATTATAAATATTGTTATTATTTCATAATTATTATTGTAGTTGTTATTATTATTGTTATTAATATTATCATTAGTATATAGCTTATTATTATTATCATTATAGTCGTCAAATTGTTACTTACAGAAAAATGTCCCTGTATTTATGATTACTTTTTTTTATCGCCAAAAAGTTACGAAATACAAGAAGCAACTTAACTGATACGAAACGTATTTGAAATTCCTTATGCTCTAACATTAATTACATTGAATAAAATAAATAGCTGTTCATTCAAAATCTTCTCCAACGCTAATAAATTTCATCAATATCGGAATATTTGATCAAAACCGTCTATAACTAAAGAAAGAACCCCCCCCCCCCACCCACCCACCGATGGTAGTAGGGCCATGCGTGTGTATAGACAGTTAAACTAAACTGTCCAATTACATGCCGCTTTTAGTCGCTATTACCTTGACCATGCGATGGAATCACTGCGTCCACGACAAGAGACGCCTTGTTCACACTCACCGGTATTAATGCTGTGAACACCTGACAGCAAGATACCCTTGTGTGGTATGCAATTGCTAGCCTTCTTTGTTCATGGGAGGCGGAGAGATAGCACAGGACGTGGGAGCGGGCGGGTGTGTTTCGGGGAGGGGGGGGGGTAAACTATTTTATTCATTTGTTTGTTTGTTTGATGCTTTGTTTGCTTTCGTCTTTTAATTTATATGTCTAGCATCTGAAAATACCTATGTGGGATATTTTCATTAATCATCATCAGTACTCATATCATGAATAAATGTAAAGGAAAAATGCACCACATTTATCATCATGTTCACGGTTGTTTCAAAGAAGCTGTCATTCATATATCGTATAATTTAGTATAACGTATACAATTCTCTTATTTATGATGCTGATGGCGGAACTGTGCATGAAAAAAAATATAATACTGGCGAGTATGGTCACTGACAATACTAGGCTTTTTAACAAGGAATATATTGATGCTCATAGTGAAAATAATAAGATGATCATCATCATATGATTATCTCATTTTTCACGTCAATATTAGTATTGGTATTCATTATCATTATCATCTTTATTATTATTATTATTATCATTATTTTCATCATGGTTATTATTGTCATCATCATTATCACTTATCTTTATCATTATTCTTGCTCTTGTTATTGTTATCATCGCCACGATTAATAATATTACCGATCTTGTTATTGTTCTCTGTATCATAATCATTATTTTGTTATTAACAACACCATAATTATCCACACTGTTATTACTATTAGCAACACTTATAATCACTTATAAGTTTGGCATTAGCACAACTATAGTCTTATTTTGGTTAATGCCGGTATTGTTATCTTTGTTTACATTATCATTACTATCATTTGTATTACTTCTACTATTGTAATTAACTATAGTTATTTTTTGCTATCATTAATATCATACTTCTTATCATTTCGTATATTTTATGCTAATGCTCTGAGTGTTATTAGTTTTATTATCATTATCATTATTTTGTTATTATTGTAATCGTTATTATCATACTTTTTAAGAGTATTAGAGATGCCATTATCATTCTTAGTTATCATTGGTGTTGCTGTTATTGGTTTGTCATTATGACCACTAGTAATATTTACTGTTATTGTACATTGGATTTATGATATTCATTATCATATCTATCATTATCAGAGTTATTTTTTCAACATTAGTGACATCATTATATCACCATTTGTTGTTGTTGCAGTTCTTGATGAAAGCAATTATTTGATAGTGATGATATATATATATATATATATATATATATATATGTTTTTGTTTCTTTCCTTTTTTTCTTTTCTTTTTAGCATTATTGCTGTTCTCGGAATTCTCACTATTCCTGCTGTCCTTGATATTATTAGCTTTGCTGTCTTCATAATTATTAGTATTGTTATCATAATTATTACACATATAGTCGTTGCTTTATATTTCATTATGATTATTATTATTGCTGTAATTACTATTATTTCCGTTATCATTATGACTATCATCATGAATTTTGCTACTATTACCCAAGCAACAAAGTTTTTGTCAAATTTGTTTAATGGATCATCATTACCGTTACATTTTTTCCTTGAAACATATTTCCAAATCAAATGGCTTTGGCTCCATTAATTACTCGCATTTCGCATAATTGAAATATAAAAAAAGAAAATAGGATTTACATTTTTTGTTTAAATGTATCATAGCAAACGTCTTTCTATGTATACAACCAACCATAAAATTGCTATCACCTTCTAATAAATTGTACGTTCAAAATGACACATGGTAATGCTTGGTCTGAGGTCCTTTATTCCCTAATTTGTTTATGTTGTGTTGCGTCACAGTTATAGCTATCATTACCCGTAGTAATATAGAGGCCACGAATTAGTGATTTCTATCATGTCTTCATGGTATATGCAGCCAATTATACATTTTTTGAATTATATTTTGTTAGTGAAATATCTTTCTCCTCATGATCTAACCATATAGAGGCAATTCTGACTGTATATATATGGCATTGGATGCTAGGATTGCACTTATTAGGAACTGATATTCTTAATACAGCCGCTAAGGCTCTCGAATTATGAGATCTGTGTATGATCTAAACTAAATTACCTTTAATGGTTTCGCTGCTACTAGTATTACCGTTATAATCATCATTATTGTCATTATAGCTATCTCTATCATTAGTATTGTAAATGTAAAACTGTATTATCATTATCATTATTACTATCTTTGTTAGTGCCATTGTTATTATTATCATCAACACTTATCACCGACCATAACATAATCATTATTGTTATCATAACTATATTTTGTGTGTTTTGAACAATATAATTATTTTACTCTCGATGTCACCTTTTTTATTTCAATATCATTGTCATTGTTAATATTATCATCATAATCATTACTTTTATTATTATCATCATTAGGATTATTATCATCATAATCATTACTTTTAT
>NC_061858.1:9781735-9784235 GCF_019202785.1 Penaeus chinensis
AATACATGACAGAAGACCATGTTATGATATCCTAAGATATCAATAGTTTCCAATCCCTTGTAAGACAGTCGCCACCTCATCTTTCCTGGTTTGATAGAGATTAGAAGAATGTGGTATGAACCCTCTTCATCCTCCAATAAATAACACTTCTCTCTAGAGTCCACTTGGGCCAGGACAAATTAAAGCAGAAAAGTCTCTAAAAAAACATTCTTTCGTAGGCCTAGTGATGATTGCCAAGTTAATTCATCTACCTAGAGCGTCGGTGCACAGTTTTTTTATTATATTTGTTGCCCAATTTGGCCCGCTGGCATATAGCGCTCTGCTGCTTGAATGCGGTAACGTGAGCTCTCCCCCTCGCAGCTATCACTGCCATTCCCAAGATCGTATGTGAGACCATCTACTCCCTGGGGCTCCACGATGAAGCGCCGGTGTGGAAGATCATGGACCACTACGGAAAGATCACCGTCGTTCTCTCCTGGGACCCCAGCCACCGGGGGGACCGTCACGGTAGGTGTTCAGCGCTAAAGAGAGATAGAAAGAGATGGGGGATAAAAGCCAACTTAAAAGATAAAAAGAATTCAACACGGCAGGTTCGTATCTCCACCTAGGGGGAGTTCTTGCAAATAAGAGGGGATAGGAGGTAGAGGCGATGTTCTTCTTGTCATTATGCTGTGATTACTGCTGCTGTTGTTGATGTTATGGTTACTGCTGCTGCACGGTAGGTCTGCCACGTGATGGGGTTAAAAATTCATAGATTTATCTGACCTGTTCCATACTTGATTCAGTAGCAAAAATCAAAGAGAAGTTGGTTTGGTAGAAGCAAACATGTCGAATCTCCTAATGCAAATATATGCCAAAGAGAGTGTTCACCTTCGAATGTTACCCGGATTTCTATTGGGTCATGTTTAGAATGTTAAAAGCTGTGTGTATTGTGTATATATGCGTAGAGGTATGCTCAGATGTGGATGATTATGCTTAGATGTCGGTATGAGATGTTTTTGTCAATAAATAAGTCTCTCAGCGCCGTTGCACAACAGAATTCCAAATTATGCACTCTGGAGAGCAGTCTTCTAGCAGACCGACTACGATTCCTCACTGTCTTCGCAGCTTTTCTCCTTTCACATCTTTGCCTCCGACAAAAGGCCTGCCGTTAAACGCTGTCGCTTTATTTCTTGACCATTACAGCCTGGGCAAACAGGTGTAGTCTCTTGTTATTGACATTCGAAGTCTAAGCAGATACTTAGACTAAAATCATTGTTATTTAGTATCTTTAAAAAAAAAATCCTCCGTGTCAAAGGCCGACAGTAAAGACAGTAGGGTCCTGGAAGAACCGTTACTCAACCACGACTCTTGAGGTCAACTCCAAGTTACATTTTTTATCTTTTTAAGATATTGTGGACATGAATCATACTCGTCTAACAAAGCCGTAAAATAGATTAACCTCTTTCGTCGACGTGAAGGAAATATCCGCACTTCTTTTTCGCGACGATCAGAGAGCTCAGGGAAGCCGAATCCAAAGCCTTTGCACAGTTCAGAACAGATGGAAATCACACCACACATGCTACCAGTGGGGGCAACCCTGTGGACGGGATCACAGGAGTCGCCTATATCTTTTACATGAAAGTTTCAACAGTGTCTGCACCAGTGGTACTCCTGATTCACGCCTGTTTAGATAGAAGACATATTGGCAGTCGCTTGCCTGATGCTTTTATACAATAGAACAGAATTCATATTACAATGGGACATAACAGACTAATGATATTCCACAGTTTGTTTTAACACAGATAGGAGGCTTGTATCGTCTACAGGGTCCGCAGAAGGAGAGTGCAGTAGGACGGGGCACACTGAAATTTTCTAAGGTTTTTATAAACACTTCAGATGCATATTGTGCTTTGTTTTTACTTTTTTTATTTTCTTAAGATCTAGTTGTTACTCAAAAGTCGAGTAGATTTCCAGTTAATGAAGATTTTTTTTTTTTTTTTTTTAATCTGGGAAACTTCTGGTTATCTTTAATTGTATGTAACCACCAATGGTCACAGATTTGATTTTCATTTGTTTTCATGCAAATCCCATTAGAATGTTTTGGGTATAGGGCATGCACAGCCAAAGACTTTGCAATTTCTTCAAATTGGCATTATTTTAACACATTGCAATAAGATTCCATTAGAGTTATGGAAAAGAAACGAATACTAAAAGAATCACACAATTTCTTATATTCTCTCTATCTTTCTTTCTCTCTTGCTCTCTGTCTCTCTCTCTCTTTCCCTCCCTCTCCCTCTCCCCCTCCCCTCTCTCTCTCTCTCTCTCTCTCTCTCTCTCTCTCTCTCTCTCTCTCTCTCTCTCTCTCTCTCTCTCTCTCTCTCTCTCTCTCTCTCTCTCTCTCTCTCTCTCTCTCTCTATCTATCTATCTATCTATCTATCTATCTATCTATCTCTCTGTCTGTCTATCTCTCTCTCTCTCTCTCTCTCTCTCTCTCTCTCTCTCTCTCTCTCTCTCTCT
>NC_061858.1:9804235-9809235 GCF_019202785.1 Penaeus chinensis
ATTTTCAAAACCTGTTTGCTTGTCTGTATTCCATTGCCATCAGTATTGCCAGTATCACAAGAGTGTTCGTACGGGAGATCCAGCACCGCCAGGGTTACCATCTGACTATGATCACCAACTTCCGAGTAGAACTTGTGTGAGTATACTTGAATGCCCCGACTGACTGAGGTAGAACCCTCATTAGCTAAGGCGAATTTAATGCAAAAGCAAACTGTATTGGCAGCTGTATTTCGTTTTGAAAATCTGCCCTATTGGTGTCTCCTAAATATTTTACTTATGCAGGTTCCGTGTTCAACGACTGCATACATCAGCTGCACAGGCCAGTTTGTAGTGACAACAGTCACCACTAGCCCAGTAGTCCTTAGTTCATTCCCAAGCGGCAAATTCTGTACAGATTATTGCTAGCTGTTTAGCTAGAAACATTTATCAATATTTATCCCTCCTAACCAGCTTAGAGAACCTGCAACTAGTTCAGTAGATAATTTGATCAACCCCACAACTAGAGCTGTGGACAAAGTTTTAAACCCCGTTACCAGTGCTGTAGATTTTTTGAAGATCCCCACATTCAGTACTGTAAATATTTTAAATAAGCCTACAAACACTCTTGTAGATTACTTGGTAAACCCACTACTAGTAGAAATTTGAAAGTACTTAACAAACTAACAGACAGGTAACTTGCAGAAACCAGTATACTATGCATTTTGATATAGACTTTCCTTAAGGCAGTAAGGATTACATACGTGTGGATTACAAAGCAATTGGTCACATGGTTTAATTTTCTTAACATTAGCAACAGCAAAAGATGAGCTAGCTATGGTCTATATATTTTCAGTTGCTCCTTTTCTCACCTGTCTTAATATAAGATAGACGTGTCTTCATACACACACACAATATAGAAAACAACACTATCTAGTTAGCTAGATGACACATACATTATATCTTGTTGAAGTAAAGATTAAAGTCTACAATCTCGCCAACGGCAAACCTTCTGCCCGTGCTTGATTCCTGACTAGACAATTTAAGTCGTCTCTCAGTCACTTTACTCCTGGATAGCTGGTTCTGATCACCTGCTGCTCTGTGCCTCAAATCCGACTTGTTCCCTAGAGGACGAATGTCTTTCCAGTAACTGGTCGAGACTCATCAAGGTCTGTCGACTGATAACTGCCAATTGTGAGTAATCGTCCAAGTCAAATTGTGATGTCTCCTCCAGACAATCTTAAGAGCTCTGAAAGCCACACCCAAGCATATATGTAATGGTGCCCTTTGGCTGCCTATACCTCATGGTGAGACGTGAGTGATGCATTTGCTTACATTATAGCGTGCCCTCTCATGTTGAGACGACCTCATAAGTAGATGATGTTGATCTGTTATGTGATTCATTGTGGATAAATGGTTCTTGTTCACTGCCATCTTCTGTGAATAATTGGTCTGCTGTCATCTGCACTGCCCAAACAGCCATCATAAATCCAAATGGTTTCCGACTACTACTACCTGCTCTCCCCAAACAGCTCAGCCGCAGCAGCTTACAGCTTATCTAGGTCTACGAGCCCTTATGGTTATACAAACAAGCTGAAATTCAAGAAGTTATCTATTGATCAATAAATTGAGTTCACTGTCAATTAATTTACTATATATATGTGTGCATGTGGAAAATGCACTCACGTGTCATTCACTGTGATAGATGTAACATTTTGTTAAATGAGCTTATATCATTACTCTAGGATCAGTTTATGAAAGCTGCTGATGGCTAGATGAATTCTTGAATTTTAGCTACACATTCATCATTCATTGATACATCATCTTCGTTGCAGACTTCCTTGCTTATTATCATTTTTGTGTGATTTTACAGCAGCTTTGTTGTATCTTTTATCGTCTTTGTCATCACTTGTGCACGTTTTCTTTGAAACGAATTTAACGTTTTGTCTTTTGCTTGGACTGCATGAAAATGGCATATGAACCAGCTATTGTAGCACTTATTTTGGTTAGTTCTGGCCGAGTACCATTATAACTGTCTAGTGCAATTCTGATGGAATTTTGTTTTGAATTCCATTATATAAAAGAAAAAAAGTTTTCAAAAAATGACAAAAGCGAACTAGTTTGATGTGTATAGGGCGCTGTAAGAGCTTAGAGCTTCAGATGTATTACTTGCTTTAGTTACGATTTAACTTAATAATACTAAACCGCTTGACTGATAAAAACCTTCCGACATTTAGTAGGTCTTAAGTCAACCTATCCTTATCTGGTACACTGATTACTGTGTGTAGCATTCTTTCACATCATAATCAAGATGTAGTCTTGTGTTGGTCGCTTTAAAATTTAGGCCTACTTTTGTATAAGCAATGCAATGCACGGGAATTTTTAACCGTATAGTTCTCATTGCACTTCCATTCAGACTAAGTGTATGTTGTAGATGATCTCTGCAGGAAAGCAGGGATGTGGTAAACCTGTGACCATTTGATCTCTCGCAATGGTCATCTTTAAGGCGTTACTTTTTTACTTTTTCGTATTTTTATGATATGAAGGTGCTTACCTATGGTTGCAAATGATATTTAGCTGAACTAAGACCAATACTGAACATGCGTTCATCTGACACTGCCATGATGAAGCTGATACTATCACCAATAGGCTGTGTCGTCTACAAGACTCGTGAATGCCCTAGATCTAGTGCTCCCAGCGATCTGTACTAATAAGCTGCAACCATAAATACTTTTTTGTAGCACAGGAAACATAGGCCTATAAATGGTGCTGAACGTCCTATCGATGACCACGGCGGGAGGTTCTCGTCCCAAGCCCGCGTCAGGTTGGCGCACGGGTCAGACAGGGCCGGGCTCCCTCCTCAAAACACTCACTGCACGAGCTGTAACTCTACCCTCAAATGCCATCCTCATTTTTGGTTGATTCGGAAGAGGAGGCCATTTCTATGTTCTGCCATTCAGATGATTGGCTATTTCGGTAGCCATATCACATGAAGGTGAAAGATGCAGCGTGTACAAGGTGTAGCGAGAATGAGAGAAGAAATCAATCAATTTATGTGATCCATATCCGAGCCCTGTATTGAGGGCCTGTGAACACGCTCTGACAGATAGTAACGAGCTGGACTAAGAGACTTCCAGTTTGGTTTTGAATTTTGATAGTAAATTCAAAAAAAAGTTACATCTTCATTATATTCTGTCCTAACTGTCAAGTGATTACTATCTACTTCGTTTGACCAGTCAGAGTATCAGGCCTGTAATAAAGCTGTCATATGTTTACCAAAATCTGCTTAAGGTGTTCATTCATAGCAGTAAAATAAGGATCATTGCGACTGTACACGGTATTCAAAACTGTTATCAAAATGACTAAAATATGATCTTCCATTGACTATGCAAAATATGTTAGTCATGGTGCATTGTCAAAAGCTTTCCTTTTCATTAAATCTTCTAGGGTTTATTGGTCAATTTGAAAAGCACGAACTGCCATTGTATTATTACGAGTGTTGGAATTGATAGGTATAGTTATTGATCATTGGGTGCCTTCCACTACTTATGGCACCAGGACGGTTAGTAGTGGACAATAGAGTGTTACTGGCATATCATATACTTATCATAGTTGTTTTACCGTTATTAGTACACCTCTTCTGGTGTCCCACAGCTGCGTCCCAATGTCGAGGAAATAAATGTCACACGTATGCGATGTCTGTCCTGACAGGCGAGGACAGATGATAGGGTATTTACATTTTTATAGAGAGACCATGTTTAGCGAACGGATTCAGACAGGTCAATAATCGATCTTGTTCAATACCCAGGAAAAGTGGGACCCACTGCGAGTCATTCTTTTAGCGATTTAGTCGCGTTATAGTCTTTGTTCTTAGACCTCACGATGTTCTGCGAAAGCGATTTATGATGGCATGATGTAACAATTCCAAGGACTCCCTTACATTTCTTCCAAGGGCCATGCTGCGAGGAGGAAATAAAAGCTTTGTGTTGTTATTGAGTGCGAGTTATATACGTCTGTTGATAACAATAGCAAAAGGATTACTAAATATATGAGCGTTCTGTTTCTTATTCAAAGCTAGTACGGCAATCATTTGATCAGAATATATTGAAGAAAAAGTATAGAATCGGAGAGTCCGAACTATTGCCATATTAATGCATATAGTTCATCGGTTATGGCCGTTGACCTGTAACACCCAAGAAATATTGATTTAAGGAATTCAGTTGACTTTATCAGTTCCACGATACCTAATCGAGTCTCGCAATTTCGGGATTTTGTCCTGCTATGAAATTACACCTTGGTGATTTCTATCTGGCAAATATTGGTGCTTGGAATTGTCGTGCTTCATGTCAATATAAGGTTTTAAAAAAATCTTTTGAGGTCTTGGATCATCAGAATCTCTGTTAGAGCAAAGGGAAAGAAAGTGTTTCTGGCAGTGTTGTCAAAATGAACTGTCCACCCAACGCAATTTTTTGTACGTACATGGAAAAAGATGTTCTCTGATGAACGAATAAAAAGCAATCTTCCATGAAATATCCACTTGCTTCTAGAAAAGTACCCGGCTGAAACGCTGTGAACCGCTTGTATCAATATGCACTTGCTTGCTTGACTGTAAGGGTCATTAGTCCATTTTGAATTTCATTCTTATTTTACTGTCCTATATCATGGACTTCATGATATATGTGAATACGACAGTACAGTGGAAGTATTCAAATAGTTATGCTACTTATCAGATCGCTGTTACGTGCTTGCCTTACCAGATTACCTCGTGTTCTCAACAAAGATTAGCTTCCACAATCTGCCAGTCGCTGATAGATAAGAAAAAAAATAGTAGAATGGAATCATGTTTGATAGGGCCTTCAGGGTCCATAAAATGAAAGGATTCAATTGGTGCTCATGTCCCAAGAGTAGAGATGACAAGTATGTGTTTCTGGATGCTGTATAGATAAGAATACTTTTTAACGTAGTTCTTAATAGTTCGGCACGCTTTCCAGGATGGACAGGGTATCGAAAGCCAATCCTTTATT
>NC_061858.1:9819235-9824235 GCF_019202785.1 Penaeus chinensis
AGTGGGCTGTTCAAGATGGCCAGCAACTCCCCATTCTGACTTTAATTCAAGTTATGTTACTTTACCTTAATTTCAATCTTCTGGTAGATCTTTGAGGGAAAAAATCTTTAGCACAGATTATTATTCTTAAAAAATATTAATTTCTTCCCGTTTTTGATAGTATGCAGTAGGTGATGTACTAATGCCCGACGAAGGTACTGCCTCTGAGGTGGAGGTGCGGCCTTGGGAGAAAGTATTCGTGGAAGTTCTCTCTTGGGAGAAAGTATTCGTGGAAGTTCTCTCTTGGGAGAAAGTATTCGTGGAAGTTCTCTCTTGGGAGAAGGTATTCGTTGAAATACTCTCTTGGGAGAAAGTATTCGTTGAAATACTCTCTTGGGAGAAAGTATTCGTTGAAATACTCTCTTGGGAGAAATTATTCGTAGGGTTAATGTTCCCGCCTCAGGGGGTACACTAGCCTGGACTTGCTCCACCCCGACGGATGACATCTTTCTTGTGGGTCTAAGAATATTATTTTATCTTTGATTATTGTAATTCGAGAGATGATATACATATATATATATCCCCATGTTGTCATTTTTCAATGGTTTTGGCTGTAGGTCTAGCTACTCTGGAAAACGAGATCCAATATTGGCTAACCGGCGATTAGGAAGATCCCAGTAAGCACCACGCCCCCGATAATGTGTCTTGGAAGATAGGTATAATAACATGCCATTTTGAGCCCCACAGAAGACATACAGTTGTTGACAGCCCCACAGGAAAAAAAAATTAAAAGACTTGTTGACCCTTTTGCTTCACCGCATTTGCCGTGGAAGTTCCCTTAGGAGAAATAAAAAGAACAAAAATATATATTATAAACGATGGAAAAGTTGGACATAGCAGACCCTTAGGCAGTGATCTGTACTGGCAATACTTTATTATGGTCAGTTCGGACTTTTTTGCTTTGTTTGGAGGAGCTGCGGTGATACTCTATTATTGTTAATACATCTCGTCGCCAAGAAAGAAAGATGCACAGTGGTCTTGATCAAAGATAATATATCAAATATAGTATGAATAATTTTAGGAAAAATTGTAGGATCTTTAGAATTGTTAGGACGGTATTTTAAGATATAATTTCCATATTTGTATGTCGAAGTAACTTGCAAGCATTTGGTTTGCCGTCTGCTTTCAATAATGACGAGCAGCACTGTTGCTCTGGACTTCAATAATCGCTTTTGTTACATGGCAAAACAAATGTTAGCAGGAGTTTCTTAGGATGGTTAAAGTCTGGTTATCAATATATAAACACAAATACAATAGTGTCAATATTTATTGTTGGTAATATTACGGCATTTTAACAACGCACAGCAGATACTAATATGGTCCCGGTTTGTGTCGACTCTTTCAGTCAAGGCTATTTTTCCGTCACCGCTCTGGTTTAACCCTTTAAAATGATGTTGTGACTTAGGTTTAGAAATGTCTTTACTATGTTCCCAATTTCACCAGTAATATTGCAAATGCCTAAACTATATTATTTAATGTTTAATGACGTGGTTGTTCAGCTTAGTAATCTAGCTCTGACGATCAAGTAGAGAAGCCCTCGCTCGAGCAAAGACAGTTTCTATGTCTCTCCATTAAATACGGGTCAAAACGCACAATATCACACACACGCTACTTCGCGTTTAGTTTAGCTTCTCGTGTTGCGTTCTCGGGAGGAGGAGGAGGAGGTGAAGAATTGATAATGATGATGATGATGATGACAGTGGTGGTGGTCGTGGTGGCGATGGTGATGATGATGATGATGATAGTGATGATCGAGGATCTCTGTGTCATAGATCAGTGAAAGGGTTAATGAGATGGGGATTATGAAGATAATTATAGTCTTCATGGAGGTGATGAAGCTGGAAAAGGCTAGTGTAAACGTATCCCGTTTTTAGCTGCCCTTTATACGTTCGAAGGTTTGAGTCCCAAGACCACACTTTAGATAGAGAGCAAAATAAAATTGACATACGATTAGTGGAGTAGATCAAGAACAAAATATTCAGTTAATAGGCAAACGAGAAAGGAAACAATCCAATCAAGAACATGAGTAGAGATCAGTACTGATACAAACAAACAAGTTCAATAGTTCAATAACCTACACGTTAACATGTTAGTGAACGTTCCGAAGGTTAACCAGATTACTCCGGGTGTGTGTGAAGAGTAATCGGCCAGTTCCCGGGCAACACCGGTAACTACCTGGCCCTTGCTCAGGTACTGTTTGCAGCCTCAGCCCGTGCTGTGCGAGGAGTTGCGTGCTCCAGTAGCATTATATACTTTCTCTTTGGAATTCTGGCGGCCTTTTCCTGTAATACATGATTTTAATGTTTTGCCATATTGTGAGGTCTATATTTGCCATTTGATATGTTATGTCATGGCTGCAATAGACTAATATTTGTAGTATGGAGTCAATATTAGCTCATTATGTGGTTTACACTCTGTGTAAAGGTAGAAATGTGGGATCCTAGGATGGTAAAAATAGTTTTTTGTTAAAGTTTTATTTGTTTTAACAAAATGTCATTCTATTATTTACAATGTACAAGAGAGGAAGATGGCCTGGACTAGTATTGCTTCAGAGTGTGGTAACACTTCAAGCAGGTTTACTGGCAAGAACGCACTCTGAATTTACAGTCTTGGTCATTTTTCTCACACTATGGTCGTAGCAGACCTTGCACTGCCTGTAGCGGTCTCTATCTGTTCTCTTCCGCTGGTGTATTGAACTGCCCTGGAGACGGCACTGTGCTAACATACTGAGGAAATGGACCTGCGCTCGGCACAGACTCCCTCTCGTGCAGGTAAGCGCCTGCAAGAACTCGCATGCGAGTTCAGTCAGGAAAGCCAGCTGATTCATCCTGTCTCCGAGTGCCCTAAGCACCATGTAGGCATCAACATCTGCCATGTCAAGAAGGTAGAACAGTGCCTTCTAGTACCATCCAATAGACCTGTACGTCCACAAGTTCAGTGATGACAAAGTGGGAGAAGATGCCTAATGGTATGGATTCGCTGTGCAGGTCGGGAACTTTATCTCCCGGACAGCCAGAGAACCCAGAGCACCTTGGCATGTTCTCCCACTTGCTCCACTTGAACTCAAAAGCATTCTGTTCCCACACTCGAGCTCCAGTAGTAGACAGCGGCTTATCCGAGTCTAGACCCGTGTTGTGCTGGGACACGTAATCCAGCTCGGTCATTGCCGCTGCCGTTGTGCAGATGACCTCGACCCCTCGTCTGAACTCTCGTCGTTTTGCGACGTTGCCGAGGGTGCGGCCGAGGTGGAAGGCCGCAGGTCGTCTGGCAGAGCAGGAGCTTCGGCAGTAGTATCGTAAAGGAATCTAGAGCTCGAGCAGTTAGGAGGCATCTCCAGGGAAGCACAGAAGAGAATAATTTACCAACAGCAACATCAGCGATATAATAGATTTATGTCAACTCAGTTTATAGAAAATTGTAACCAGGCAAATCACGCCAAATTCCTTTCCCCGCCAAAACCAGTAATAACTAAAGGACACTTGGACTGTACATGACATTGCAGTACCCTCTTTGATTGCATTTTTTAGCTGAACCTTGTCTATAATGACAATGATAAGTATAAGTCTCATTATAATTATCATGATTATCCGCTAATGATGAAAATACACTTCGAGTAAAGAAAGTACAATCTGCACGCCACTCCTCGTATGGCACGGACGTCTTGCCACCGCCGGCAAGGCCGCCGCACGACCTACATGCCACCGGAGACACGACCGCTGACACCATGGCATGTTCGTCTTGCCACCCGGAGTCATTGAGGTTAATCGTGATCGCCCATCGAGAACCACGTCTGCTACTGCCATCTAGAAAGACACCGAGACCGGACGGTGGCCTCGGTGGGCGTGTGGTGTGGGCGGCAGCAAGAGACACGGGAAGGGCGCGCCCGGAAGGAGGTGGCCACGACTTCAGGCCTCGTTTCGTCGTCTTCGTCGTCACTGGTGCTCATGAGCTGCTCTTTGTAAGGAGGCAGAAACTGGCTCTTCTCGAGACAAATTACGGCTTTGTTTTGGACTAGTTAGAATGAATGCGCTGTATTGCTCTCTCCTTAGAAGAAAAAAAATATATATAAATAAAATACATGAATCAAGATGTTGCGCGACCGGTCTGCATGCGCGCCGGAGGGTTGTGGGTGATGTCCACATGAGCGTTCCACGTGTGTTCGTCTGGAGGGCCGGGCGACCATGTCCGGCCGCGGGGGGCAAGAAGCCCTAGCCTTGGGGGGGGAGGTTCGGTTGCCGACGCGCACGCAGACCGGCCGGGACGCCAACACCTATATGCGTCACGCGTTTTTGGTGCCGTAGTTTGGCTGCCGCAAAAGCTTCGTTCTCCAATGAGGTCGTTCTCGATACCAAGTCTTTTTTTTCGTCTCATTTCTAAATGAAGCGTTTATTGTTGATTTTAGCCCGTTCGACTGTGTTTTGCCCCCCCCCCCCCCCTCAAAAAAAGTCCGTGTACGTGGTCTAGGCTCTGTCGTCTCCCTTGGTTAGTGTTTGTGCTTATGCATGAGGAATGGAGGAAACCTTCTCTCTTCATTGGACAGTTATGCATAGTTTTGAATATACATTACTTAAAGACGATCTTTAGGGTGGACAGTTCATTTGACATCTTTGTAAGCAACGTTCAGGGGCTGGTAAACGGCCCCCGGCGAGAGAAATGTTGTATAGTTGTTGTTGGAGTGATAATCACCTTGGAATTTTATTTGAAACAATGTATAATTTTTGTAGACTATCTAGTGGTCACAACCTTTTCTGTGATTGTACATGCAACTCTGGGTCAACAGCAGTTTTATGACCGTATGATGTGGTCTTAAACAGTCATTGCATTTGCAAGTAATTTGCAGATGCAAGTTTCTTACCACCACAGATAATAAATAGTACATCACAATAAACCAACATGTGACCATAGATCCAAAATGAGACTACCACAATCTCACCAGAATGCAAGAGATTTCCACATGGTAA
>NC_061858.1:9831735-9841735 GCF_019202785.1 Penaeus chinensis
ACACACACACACACACACACACACACACACACACACACACACACACCTCTCCACACACACACACACACACACACACACACACACACACACCTCTCTCCACACACACACACACACACACACACACACACACACACACACTCCCACACACACACACACACACACACTTCTCCACACACACACACACACACACACACACACACACACACCTCTCCACACACACACACATACACACACCTCTCTCTCTCTATCTCTCTCTCTCTCTCTCTCTCTCTCTCTCTCTCTCTCTCTCTCTCTCTCTCTCTCTCTCTCGCTCTCTCTCTCTCTCTCTCTCTCTCTCTCTCTCTCTCTCTCTCTCTCTCTCTCACACACACACCTCTCTCTCTCTCTACACACACACACACACACACACACACACACACACACACACACACACACACACCTCTCTCTCTCTCTCTCTCTCTCTCTCTCTCTCTCTCTCTCTCTCTCTCTCTCTCTCTCTCTCTCTCTCTCTCTCTCTCTCTCTCTTTCTCTCTCTCACACACACACACACACACACACACACCTCTCTACAAACACAAACACACACACACACACACACACACCTCTCTACACACACAAACACACACACCTCTCTCTCTCTCTCTCTCTCTCTCTCTCTCTCTCTCTCTCTCTCTCTCTCTCTCTCTCTCTCTCTCTCTCTCTCTCACACACACACACACACACACACACACACACACACACACACACACACACACACACACACCTCTCTACACACACAACACACACACACACACACACACACACACACACACACACACACACACACCTCTCTCTCTCTCTCTCTCTCTCTCTCTCTCTCTCTCTCTCTCTCTCTCTCTCTCTCTCTCTCTCTCTCTCTCTCTCTCTCTCTCTCTCTCACTGAATAAGTAGTGTTTTTGTTCACCACCATCATCACTCAGTATTTTATTAGCACAGGCAGTACATCATAATTCGTGTTAAATGAGTACAGACACATAATTTTATGGGTAACTAAACATTATTTTATTGACACAGCTAGCGAGAGTACATAATTCGTGATCCACGAATGCTTAAAATAAGTTTTCCGGGTATCTGAATATTGCCAATTTTATGAATACAAACAATATAATAATGCATAAAACCAATTTTCCGGGTATCTGAACATTGCCAATTTTATGAATACAAACAATATAATAATGTATAAAACCAATTTTCCGGGTATCTGAGCATTGCCTATTTTATGAACACAAACAATATAATATTACCTATATATTCAGCCATGCATACACATTCAGTACACTAACTGTAAGATGAATATCAGTAGTATCACCGTTACTTTTACCACCACAATCACACCCACCACCACCACCCACAACACTCCACAATTAAAACCACCACTCACTACGCTGTACCAGCACCACGACACCACCACCACCACTTCACTGCACCCACTACACCAACACCATCCGCCATACTGCAGCACAATACCACCGCCTCCTATTACACCGCACTAGCACACCACCATCACCCACCACAATGTATACCACCATCACACACACACACACAGTCTCATCCATGATTACCATTATGCTTACCGTAATATCACCACTTGGAATATTTATTTTGACCAATTCCTTCATTGTTTGCAACACACTGACTTAGAGAGTGAGGAGCTTTTCTTGGTTTCTTTTTCGGCATCAGCTTGCTACTGTCTGCCACCTTACGCTTTTTTATTTCACTGTCACAGATATCCTTGACTTTACGACCAGTGTGCAAACATCTCCTGCCCCCAAGTACAGTTGAGCGACGACTAACTGCAGCAGGCTGAACCTTGATTGCTGTTCCCTTTTTATTACACATTTTGCCTTTCTTGAAGCTGGACAAAGCCAATGATGCCACTGTGTATTTTCCAAAGGTTTTAAGGGCAGTAGCAAGTGCAGAATTAGTTTTTATAGAGTCAAATTGTCTTATAAAAGCTTCAGCTGGTTCAATTAATTCTCCTGGGTCTTTTCTCAACTTTTCTATGAGCCGTGTGGTACAGCTGTGAAGAGAAGCTTCCGTTGAAGCAAGTTTAATAGCACCAACATTGACGATGTCGTCGTTCTCATAATCAGAGAGATTGCTGCTGCTCACATTGACTTCATTTTGCTGTAACATCTCAGCAGTACCACTACTGGTACTTGGCATCGGCGCAACATCACCACCGTTGGCCATGCCCTCGGGATTCACATCTGTTGTCATTCCAGTAATGGGCAGTGGTGTAAACCATCCTGGACGCACATTCTTTTCTCCACGCTGGTGTGGATCCCTCAAGTGAAGAAAATTCAGTGATGACTCCCCAAAATTTTTCACAACAGCATATTGGTGTTTACATGGGGCACCATTCATCCCAGCCGTACATGTGCATGTTCAAATTGATGTATCAATATGGTGGACTATATCTTGTTTTGACTGGCTCCTCACTTCATAGTTATGGCCATCTACCTTAATTATGTCACCTTTGGGGATTGATGATCCTCCAGGGAGAAATCTCTTGGAAACAGTGACATTCACACGCCCATTGGCAAGGTCTATCAAACGGCGTTCATAATAAGACGGCAGTCGTGTCACCAAGAAGTCCAGTAACTGTACCATGTTATATGCACGGACACGTTCAAAAATTTGATCCTTGAGAATCCTCATGGCTGCTTCTGCATAGTTGTTTGTGTTGTTCCCACGGACAAGCAGGTGATGCACACAGCCCATGCCTGACGACGATCATACAACTTCTTACAGTGGGCCAAATAGTTTGGGTACAGGCTTGCTATATCATTAGCTTGTATCTCAGCATAAGCCTCCTCAAGAGCTATAACACTGCCGGCAAATGTCATTTTCTTCACAGCTGAAAGCATATAGATGCATCCATAGTTGATGACTCAGAAGGATGCATGTCAAGTTCCGATGACACGTGTACCGTCTGTGCGTACCGTCCTTAGCACATGTATAGCCTATTCGGGGAGAGACAAATCCAGAGGTTGAACTGTCGCTATAATAAATAACAGATTTCCATTTAATGTAATTCATGTAAAGGTTTTATGGAGGTAAGGCAGTTAAGATGTAAAACTTCATCACGTATATTAACCTTTGTGTAACAATCAATCAATCAATCAAATATAATATATATATATATATATATATATGTATATATATATATATATATATATATGTGTGTGTATACATATATATATATAAATATATATAAATATATATATATATATATATATATATATATATAAGAAAACAACCACTTGTAGTGGAGCTCTCATATTATGACTAATAAACTTAATGAGTACATTTCAGATACAAGGTAAAATTGTTTGAAACATACCTTTCAAGGCATGGCACACGGAGGAAGGAAATTTTCTAATGTCTTATTGTTTATGGCGGTACCTGCTCTTGATTTAACGATTCTCCACGCTCGAAACCTAAAATTGGTTTCAGGCATTTTAGTCTAGCATAGTTACAAATGTGGTAAATAAAATTACACGTGAATGTATAGCTACATATATTATATAGGGAGACATAATGCAGATTAGTTTGCTACAGTTCAGGTGCTGAAGTAGATATTATTGTGCACAAAAAAAATCAAACTAAATGACTGAGATGATGCTGAAATGCTCATGTAATGTTGTGTCATTCATGACCACTAAACGTACCCCACACAAAACATTATTGCATGGACACTTCCTATGGTGCGGAACTCTTAATACTGTGACTATGAACATAATGAGTAGGCTACACATAAGATATAAAGTAAGAGTATTTGAAACATACCTTCAAAGTATTACACACAGGAGAGGGAAACCTTTTCATATCTGCCTGTTGACAGTCGTGCTTGTGATGACGGTACCTGTTTCGTACGCGTGAGAAACGACGCGCTCTATAGAAAACTAGCAAGAGTGACTATTGTATTACCTGTCACGTATCCACAGAATTCCTCTCCAGCAGTTTACCTCAGGAGCTACGTGTACCCCAAAGTTATAGATTTATATTCCATATTCAAGAGAGAGAGAGAGAGAGAGAGAGAGAGAGAGAGAGAGAGAGAGAGAGAGAGAGAGAGAGAGAGAGAGAGAGAGAGAGAGAGAGAGAGAGAGAGAGAGAGAGAGAGAGAGAGAGAGAGGGTGTCTGTGAGAGAGAGAGAGAGAGAGAGAGAGAGAGAGAGAGAGAGAGAGAGAGAGAGAGAGAGGGGGGGGGGGGGTGTCTGTGAGAGAGAGAGAGAGGGTGTCTGTGAGAGAGAGAGAGAGAGAGAGAGAGAGAGAGAGAGAGAGAGAGAGAGAGAGAGAGAGAGAGAGAGAGAGAGAGAGAGAGAGAGAGAGAGAGAGAGAGGGGGGGTGTCTGTGTGTGTGTGTGTGAGAGAGAGAGAATGTGAATAGTGATGGTAACAGTATTGGCATGAATATCATCAGAAAAAGAGAAGCTTTTTCCGAAAAAGAGGTCACGTAGAGCCTACTGACTTACCCCTTGCAGTGCCATTTATGTGTAAACAAAATTACCCATAAAAATCACAGTGGACAGTGCGATTACAACCATCAGTGAAACATGATTATTGATATTTATATCTGCGTTGGCTGCTGGCATATAATGATCATTATCATCATTCCCGTTAAAACTGTTGTTTATGTTGTTGGCGTTAATAGTATTGCCTTTGTCTACAATTATCGTCGTTATCGCCTTCACTGCCACTGTCATCTTTATCGCCTTTATCGTTATTATTTTTTCATTATTGTCATCAAGAATATGATTCTCGTTATCATTTCATCACCTTTGTCATTATCATTATCGTATTATCATCTTTATTATTATCACCACCGCAATTTTTATTAACATCATCGTTATCTGCATTATAATCTTCATTGTCACTATCACCATATCATCACCCTTATGAAAATAATAATAATTATTATATCATCATAATAATCATTATCAACGTTATCATCCTCATTATCGTTATCACTATCAACTTCTTTATCATCATCATTATAATCATCAATCATAATCGTCATCACCATCTCCATGGTCATCATCTTTATAATCCTCAATCGACATCATCATGACAATAAAATTTGAAAATCCGAAATAGTTACTGCGTTAAAATATACAGTTTTCTGTGAAGAGGTTTTAAGCGTGTTTTCTCCTAAATAATATAGGGGTAACGGCGTTATTTTTGTTACTCATTCCTTTTCCCACAAAGGAAGTAAGAAATTTTCTGAGAAATGTAGTTCCTTCTGATTTTTTTGGTATAGGTACAGTTTTGACTAGCCGTCTTTAAGCGGGAAATAGAGCAAATAATCTAAGAAACTTATCTTCTATGAACTTCCGTCGCAAATCAGAAATAACGAAGTTATTGGACACGCAAGTATATTTTAAAAATCGCCATCCGATATCCTTTCCTACTTTTTGTAAACAAAACAATGATACCGTTTTATTTTGGTTCATTTATTGTAATACTTTCATTCCGTAATTAGAAAAAATCGCATAAACTTACATGAAGGTGATCTTCTTTCTACATTAAAATGTCTGACAATACACGAGTAATACCATAATAAAATCCAGTATTTACAGTAACTGACATTTCTTACTCTGCGCAAATCGATATGTCTGGTCCATCTTACGGGCAAGAGGGAACTGAAGAATTGCGCGCGATTTTCAAAATCAACAATGTTACCACATGAACAGCGCACGAAACCTTTTGAAACTTTTATTCTATACCACATGCGCGAGACATTTGTCACGAGAGCCAATAGCATTACAGGAAATGCTATAAACCAATCACATGCCACCATTTGAGCCACACGTATGTATAGTGGGCAAGGAAAGCAAATATACCAATCTCTGCTCAAAATGGATCTCAGGTGCGTAGGTTGTGACCCGCATTATTATAAGTTATATCTGATTATTTTGAAAAAAATGACAACGCTATAGAGTTCCTGAGGGCACACGGTGTTTTGCCAAGAGCGGTAAGTTGCCCGCATTGCGATTTACCTTGCAAATATCGTGAAGATCGACATATGTGGTATTGTGGCAGATGGAAAAAATAGCAAAGACAAAACGGCGTAAAAGTTGCGTTTTCTCGACCAGCGATTACAATGGCACGTTTCTGCAGGGGACACATCTCGAACCTTTTCAAGTAATTTTATTTGTGAATCATTGGCTACAAAAACATTGGGATCACGCACAAATTATTAAATGTATTGGCATTTCTAAGCCAACTAGCGTAGATTGGAGGAGTTTTTGTTCTGAAGTAACCGAATATTGGTTACAAAATCAAAATTCAATAGGAGGTGCCGGTGTAATAGTTGAGATCGACGAGACGCTGCTCGTGCGCCGTAAGTATAAGAGGGGCAGAGAGATGAGCCAGGTGTGGGTCTTTGGGGGTATTGAGCGTGTGAGTAAAAATAAATTAATTGTGCCATTGCTTGGCACTGACCGCAGTGCAGACACGCTCATACCCCTTATTAAGAAATATATAAAACCAGACAGTGTGATATACAGTGATGGATGGGCTGCCTACCGTAACCTACAACACCATGGTTACAAATATCTGAGTATTAATCATTCTGAGAATTGTGTAGACCCAGACAACCCAGAAATACACACACAAAATGTAGAGAGGTTGTGGAGGGACCCGAAGGAATGGGTCAAGCGGCCAGGTATTAGGGCCGCTTACATCAACCAATATCTGGCCCGCTATTTGTTTATTAAATCAAACGAAACATCACTGATCCATTCATTTTTCATCCAAGGCGGGAAAGAAAAAACTATGGAGTCACCTGCCCCAATCCCTCTGGATGAAACATCTTCAGAGAGCGAGTGAAATCAGGTAAGAGTTCACACTTACCTGATGCATATAGTCCAAACAAAAACGTAATACAAAACAAATACCAATTTTTCGCGCACGTAAAGACAAATTTCTTCTGAAATAGCGATAATAAATTATTAATGTATGAAACAGTAAGACAAGGACACCATGTGTAACGACCAATTATTGACAACTTAGCGATTATGCGGTGTTACAAACTGAAAAATTCCAGCCAATGAAAACTTCAGACAATGACGTCAGAGTTTTCTGACCAATCAAACATTTTTTTTTTTTTCGGAAAGCCCTGCCCTCACCCATGAAAAACGTTCAGTGTGTATCTGTCCGGTGCCGAAGAGAAAGTGCATGTGTGAAAAAAAATATAGAAGCCGGTAGATTTTTTTTTACAAATTGCGAAATACACCTATAACTGGAAATATTACTACGCTGAGGACGACGTGTTATGGTGAAGCGTAATAACGGAGACGGGACGATATCAGGTTAGTAAAATTTAAGTAACGTTTAACGAGAACCGGCGAAATCTACATCCTTATTGCACGAAGTACATTTCAAGTAATAAGCCAATTAATGAAATAAAAAAAACATACTTTTAATAGGATAATAATACATGCATTATTAATACAAATTATTACCAATTTGGCTATTGCAACCGACCGCAGTTGAATGGGTGTCGTCGCCGCGCGCGACGAAATCAGGCTAAAGCTTTCATATTTCCGGGGGACGAGCAATAATGTTTAGCTGCGCGGCCTGAAGTTTCGCCACGGCCTCCGAAGTATTTTCGGCTCAGGCAAAGGTCAATAAGTTCCATCTTACATTTTAAGACAAGTATAAGTATTGAACGGTTACCATATCTAACGACAATCATCAGTAAAGTGTGCAAGGTCTGTTGCTAAAATGTGTTAAGTTTTTTGTTTGAGATTAACATTCACGGAGACTGCGTGTGCCGTTGCACGACACGTAACTGTCAATAGGGTTTATTTTTTTGTTTGTCTGCTTTTTATTTATTAACGCAGTCAATCAAAATACCGTTGTTATTTGAGGAACTATTCATGAAACCGTATGTATAAATATGAAACGGTCATCTAGAAAACTTCGAAACGCATTTTCATATTAAAAAGTTGATTTTGCCCAAACATGATTTTATTAATTATAATTGTGCGTCAATCAGGCAAAAATTAATCCTGGATTTAACCGCCGATTTTAAGTTATTTTCGTGTTTTTCTTCTGTGTGTAAATCATGCTAATTCCCCCCCTTAATCAACTTTGCCGTCATCAACGAGTCAAATGCGACGGAAAGCAGCAGCATAACAGCGTTAAACTACGAGTGGAGATTACACTCCAAAAAAAATGATTTCGAAAGTCGGAGGCTGGTTGAAACTTAAAATTTACCATTTTTTTATGCCATTTCCTTTTTAAATTTCAGGATATAAGAATTTTCTGATTTTTCGTAATTTCATGTATACCTATACATGAATATCGTAAAGACCATATACCACCATTTTTGTATTTCTTTCTTTGTAATTTGATCTATTATACGAAAAATGAATCTCATATATAATAAAAATAATAATTTCAGGTAAATCACACATTTTACTTTCGTTCAGTAATTCGAATTTCTATTCTTTCGCATTCCCTCATATTCTTATATTCTCATTCTCGCGTACTAAAGAATGAAGGGACACGGTCCGATCCCACGGTGGCGAGTGGATCCAGACAGCGTGGCGCCAAGAAGAACCACGATGCCAGATTCCCATATTCTCTCTCTGAATTCTGTTGCTGTACTTCCCATCTTAGTTTCACCGTAAGCAGTGGGAGAACCAGCTCTGCCATGTCAGTGTTTTGTCCGTCAAAATGAAGTTCGATAATCAATCAAGGGAAACGACCATCACACTACTTTAACGACGGATTTTCTCATCGATATTTTATTTTATTTCAGCGACCGATTTTATCACCGATTTCGAGTGTGTCCTCGATCCTGTCTCTAAAGAAAATATCGCACTGAACAGACGGCCACGTCAACCGCACGGATTTAGATGTAATGGCAAAGCATGACATTCGTGACGGACATAGGAGGAAGGATAGTAATAGATAAATAAAAAGGGGGGGGGGGCACAGGTAAGAGGTCTCAAGCTACAGCATGGACGACAGGTAAAACTTTAAAGTGTAGGACTAGCTCAGTGTAACTCTTAGCAACCCTTCACGCATCCTGGCAGATTTAAAAGTAGTTGAAAGGAAAGAAAATCTGGGACACAAATCTTTCAAGTATATCCGCGAAAGTCAAAATTTCGGTTCGGTTAAAGTATACAGAAGGACCGCACCGACTAGGAGAAAATTTAAGATCATAGCGTTGTAGGCAATGAAAAACTACATTGACGAATATCAAAATTAATTTGCAGAAGCCCACCGATTCCAGTTAAACGACGAAAATGTATCGCGCTGAGTCCACTCGGCGTTGACGCGGTTTAGTCCATACGTGACCTAATGTTTACTAAGTTCTCGGCGGAGCCCGCGACAGGGAAATACGGCGATCGGTTGGGTTGGGTTAGGTAGGTCAGGTAAGGTAAGGTAAGGTAAGGTATAAGGTATAAGGTAAGGTTAGGGCGATCGGAAGGGGGCAAGTAGGGCGCTCGGAAGGGGGTCCCGGGTCAGTTAGGGAAACACGGCGATCAGGAAGAGGGGGGAGGGAGGGGTTCGGCGGTTTTGTAAATCGTGCGTTTAGAATATGCTTGTTTGTTCGTTCGAGCCCGTAACGGCTTTGGTCTCTGACGGGTGCGGTCTTTTTATAAACATTTACCAAAATTTCTCAAACAGTTTTCAATAATCGTGAGAAGTTGTCAAACTGCTCTGTGGTTGGAAGCCGTTTCTCGTTGAATCAATTATCCATATTAAAAGCGAAGATGAAAGAATCAATAATGGTGGTATAATCTTTATTGTTGAAACATAGACCCAAGTATGCAAAAAGCGAAATGTACAAAATTAATTTATTTCTATATCAGGATAATTAAAATTTAAGGATGTAGATTTTGAAAGTATCAAGAAATAGTATAAGAATTAGTTATACCTTAGTCATTTTCTATGATAATTTTCGGGCTTTCAAAGAAAATAAGATTTTAGGGTAAACTTATA
>NC_061858.1:9864235-9869235 GCF_019202785.1 Penaeus chinensis
CGTAGTGATGAGTGAAACAGTACGACAGTACTGTTAAATATAATGAGAAGTATATTTTTAATGTTACTGTTACTGCTACTATAAACACTAGTAGTAGAAGTAGTAATAGAGAAAAAAAATAATGATGATAACACGAAGGAAAAGAGGACGAAGAAAAAGCAGTAGTAGTAAGGGTAGGGTGTAAGTAGAGGAATAATAATAACAATAATAATAATAATTATAATAATAATAATAATAATAATAATAATAATAATAATAATAATAATAAGAAGAAGAAGAAGAAGAAGAAGAAGAAGAAAAAGAAGAAAAAGAAAGAAGTAGTAGTTTCAGAAGGTGGCCTAGCGCACTAGGCGATTTGTACGGTGCGAAAAAGAGACAGTAACTTGACCCTCGCGATGACCAATTACATAATAAAATCCTGTTGGCCTTGAGCAACAACAGGACTGCTTGTGGAAGGGATCCTGTTTTATCTAGGCCTCATTTGCAATGATAAAATTACCCGAGCCGGTCTCTGGAATGCCTCGATCGAGTTATAATGACATATAAATTGGCCACACCAAAGCATCCTTTTACGGGTCAAACCTTCGCCTTCACAGTCAGCAAAGGGGGCCCAGATGGCACTTAGGAAAACTGAAGCGTTGTTTTTGTTGTAGTTGTTATTGTTGTTGTTGTTGTTGTAGTTGCTGTTGTTTGTTTTTTTTCTTTGTGCATAGTGAGTGTTCAACATGCCACCCACATTCACAGCAGCAAAGGGGACCCAGATGGCGCTTAGGTAGACTTGAAGCGTTTCTTTTTTGTTCTTTTTCTTTTTTTGGCTGATTTTCTGCTTTTTATCTTTGTGTTTTCTGTTAATAAGGGTAAACAACATGCCATTTTAGTTTTTACGATCCGGCATAAAGCAACATGAAAACGGGACATTCCTCTTGTCACCGAAATGTGATGTGAGTGCTTCGTTGCATCAGATGTGTGGCAGCGTCTTGGGTCAATCAGGGTTGGTTTGGGTTAAATGCTGCGTCACGGTCGTAGCAGAATACAAAAGCATAACAGCTGGACTTGCAATGTTGCACGATGAAGCACACGTGTTTGGCGTCACAAGGGGTCAGTCGAAGCGTATGTTACAGCAGTGCTCACTTCCATGAATTTTTGGTGTAGAGTGGCAATACTGCAATTTTTTATCTAACATTCACCTAACCTTACAAAATACTTAGACCTTATACACCCTTAAAAAAGACTCATTCAATCCCATTACTACAAAATCTCTTGTATCCCAGACCACCCGTGTGAATAGTACGAGGAATGACGTGGAAATGACGTCACGGGTAAATGACGTCACAGGCAAACAGGAAAACGTAGCCTGAGCGAGCATGCAGTTCCCATAAGTCGTTAGTCAGGAAAACAAGAAACCAGTTTTGAACTTGCCTTTGGACTGCCGTTTCCAGCGTCTTCGTTCTAGAGCAACAGCCTCCCATCTGGCATCAAATGTGCTCTTTAAAATATAGATAATCTTTGCATATCATTGTAAAAAAAAAAAAAAAAAATTGTGAATTAAGTAGGGAGAGGGGTATAATGATTGATTAAGAGTCACTTTGATGGTGGTGGTGGTGGTGGTGGTGGTGGTGGTGGTGGTGGTGGTGGTGGTGGTGGTGGTGGTGGTGGTGGTGGTGGTGGTGGTGGTGGTGGTGGTGGTGGTGGTGGTGGTGGTGAGCTAAAAATATCAATAAACACTACAAAACAAAGAACAGTCACAATAACAAAACTGAATAAACAGGCGTGAACTTTTTCGTCCTAACACCATGGGTATTAATCTTAATGGAATCTTGCTAACGATACGCCTACAGTGAACGCACTTAATGCATCGTGGGCGTGCAAGGCACTGTCACTTGCAATTTTAATATTGAGGAACTTGTTCGTAATTGCATGGTAGAGCTGGCAAGGCAATGTTTGTGGTTGTGTAGGGGAGGAGACAGGGAGAGTGAGAGAGAGAGAGGGAGGGAGAGGGAGAGAGGGAGGGAGGGAGGGAGGGAGGGAGGGAGGGAGGGAGGGAGGGAGGGAGGGAGGGAGAGATAGAGATAGAGACAGAGGGAGGAAGAGGAGAGAGAGAGGGGGGGAGGGAGAGGGGGAGGGAGGGAGGGAGGGAAGGAGAGAGAGAGAGAGAGAGAGTGAGAGAGAGAGAGAGAGAGAGAGAGAGAGAGAGAGAGAGAGAGAGAGAGAGAGAGAGAGAGAGAATTATATAAGAAATTGTATAACCGTATTAGTATACATCATCCTTTTCCCTTATTCAACTCGAGTGGCAACCTACTCTCAGACTAATAAGCTAATAACACAAAAATATTTGTATTACATAAACGTATGTCATTCAAAGCCTCTCTTAAAAGAAACTAACAGGTACCACAGAATAATACTTCCCCCCCCCCCCCCACCATTCTAAAACAATACACACAGTAGTTCTTCCAAAACAAATGCCACGTTTTCCCATATACTCCTATAATGTACGATAGGAGTTCATTGTAAAGAATCTTTGTCACGAATATATCATTATGACACTGGTAATGGAACGTGAACCCATACACGATGAATATACTTTATTTACCACATCACCAACAACAGGAACGAAGTAAAGAGAGAGGTTAAGCTAAGAGAAGGAAAATGAGTCCGGTATTTAAGTAAAGTTAGAAACGCAAGTAAGAGGGAGAATGGACTTTTATGTGTCTGTACGCATCTCATTCAAGCAGGAGGATGTGATAGTCATTGCGAAACTGACCAGTCATATGTGCCTCATCTTATCAAGTGAAGGTCAATGCTTGTGTCACTGAATTATATTATCCTATTCACGATTTACTTTCATAAACCACACGGCAAGAACAGTGCGCTGGTGTAGCGGCATCACCATACCGACACCCACACAGTGCAAGGTCTCACTGTATGCTGCGTTGGCTAATGGTCAGAGCAGATGTTACGAGTATTATCAAGTTCCTTCGCTGGAGTCTTTCCTTAGATCGATTGGCAAACTGCATGGAGAAATTCATCATGGTAACAAGTCTAAAGTACGTTTTGAAATTGCACTGCTTAAGAATTGGCAGATAAATTCACAAGGACAAAAATAAATCTTAATAAACCCCTTAGGTGCATTTTTCTCTAAGAGAATGTAATGTAAATGAACGCACGCTCGCACTCAAACAAACCCAGGCGCACAATTAAACCAAGACATTTGTTTACAATTTAAGAAACCGCGCGTGAATTGAGCCCCACTTCTCATCCCCGCTCATCAAAAGGCGAATCGTAGTGAAAGAGTACGAAAGCATCCGAACCTTTTATTCTTCTTGTGTAATAGAATTAATTGTCCGATTGCTCCTTTACAGTCATTTTTCTTTCTCTCTTTCCTTCTATTTATCTTGTTTTATCTTTCTTTCTTTAGCTTTCTTTCTTTCTTTCTTTCTTTCTTCACCGAAAGAAAAACAACTAAAACGTACTTTCCAGCCATTTGTTCATTTGGGCAAAACCGCCAAGCAGACTTCAGGTTAGAGTCTGACCGATACAATTTGGTACTTGAACATTAATCTTCGACTGCTCCACCGAAAACCACTCTGAACCACGGTGTAAGGAAGACAGAAACACGTGGATGTGTGTGTGTGTGTGTGTGTGTGCGTGTGTGTGTGTGTGTGTATGTGTGTGTGTGTGTGTGTGTGTGTGTGTGTGTGTGTGTGTGTGTGTGTGTGTGTGTGTGTGTGTGTGTGTGTGTGTGCGCGCGTGTGTGTGTGTGTGTGTGTGTGTGTGTGTGTGTGTGTGTGTGTGTGTGTTATAAAACTGATTATATTTCCTATCAGTGTTTTGCGATGCAACGATAACAAAACAATATCTCATCATACTGATAAGGTAAAAAAGAAATCGTGCGTAATAACTATCGGAGACATTTTATGTAACATCACGGCGTTTTTTTTTTGTTTTTTTTTTCGTACACATCTCTTTACATATAAGTAAATATACATAATTTTCTTTCTTTTTCTTCGATTCTCTTTATGACAACATCTTATTTACAGACAAAAGTAATTTTAAATCGAACTTCCAAGCATGATTTTTTTCCTTTTATTTTTCCCTTTTTTTTTTTTTGTTGATGTTTCGACATTATCAACAAGTCATTACCGAGGCTGCGCGCGCTGGCTGTCACATAAAATACTTTTTTGAAGTCCGACAAAAATCTAAAAGAGTTAAAAGCGTGATTTATCATAGTATGAGCTCATGGTGTTCGAATGCATATAAGATGAAGAACTTGTACAGAATATCACACTAAGATATGTTATATTGCTTGCTTTCTCTCACATTTTCTTCTTCCTTCTTCTTCTTTCTCTCTCTCTCTCTCTCTCTCTCTCTCTCTCTCTCTCTCTCTCTCTCTCTCTCTCTCTCTCTCTCTCTCTCTCTCTCTCTCTCTCTCTCTCTCTCTCTCTCTCCCTCCCTCCCTCCCTCCCTCCCTCCCTCCCTCCCTCCCTCCCTCCCTCCCTACCTACCTGTCTACCCATCCCTCTGACTATCTATCTTGGTATAAAATAACAAAGGGGACAGCTGACCCTACATTCAGATGCAAAACGATCAGGAACCGACCAGCTTTTGGGAGCGGAGGAAACAGTAACAGTGGAGGTTTGATGTTTCCACAAAGAAAACACGAAAGGCGAAGATGCACAGAGAAATAAAAACAATGTTAGAGAGCTGCTCGATGTGTGTTTTGTTAAGAAAAGACGAAAGGTGAATCAAGAGGTAAATCTTATGCTATTCTCACTTTCGCTTTATTTTTCATTTTCTTTTTAGAGGTGAAGATGTACTTGACAGGTTGGTGATGTCAGATGACAGGTTGACAGGTAGGTGAGGATGAACTTTTAATGACTGAAAGGTTAACGAGGATAATTATTTATAAAAAAAATGTGGATGTTATTCAGAAATGTTGCCTTGTAACCAACTTAACAAGAGCGTCATCGCCATCTTCGCCTCAGAAAAGTAATAAGAACAAT
>NC_061858.1:9874235-9876735 GCF_019202785.1 Penaeus chinensis
ACATACGTGCTTGTAGATCTCATATGCACTTAAAAATATCTATATCTATCGATCTATATGTATATATATGTAAATAAATGAATACATATATACACACATGTATATACATATGTAGATATGTGTGTGTGTGTATGTGTATGTGTATGTGTATGTGTGTGTGTGTGTGTGTGTGTGTGTGTGTGTGTGTGTGTGTGTGTGTGTGTGTGTGTGTGTGTGTGTGTGTGTGTGTGTGTATGTATGTATGTATGTATGTATGTATGTATGTATGTATGTATATATATATGCATGTCTATACATTTACTTACACATATTTCTTTACCTAACAACTATACAATCACTAATTTTGTATTTGCACCTAACTCTACAAGTGAATGACAACAAAATGGTACGTGCAGACATGCCTCGCCACTCACTTCACTGTCAACAGAAAATGCCGGTACACTTCTTTCGCACTAGCTCCAACCTCTCCTCACTGTGTCCCGACTCAAACTGGCAATCCACGCCTGCCAGACGGCTCGCCTCTCGCGCCACTTGGAACTCGAGGCGGGGAGAGGGAGGGGAAGGAGACGGGGGAGAGGATAGGTCTGAGGCTGGGGTATTGGGAGAATGGGAGGGGGAGGGGAAGGAGAGGGGGAAGAGGATGGGTCTGTGGCAGGGGGGTGTTGGTGGGTACGGGAGGGAGGGGAAGAAGGTGGGAGGTACACGAGCCAGATGATCGCTTTTCCTACCTGTGCCCGAGCATACTTCGATGAACATTTTCCCTCATTTACCGCTTTACTCTAAATAACATAATCGATACAGGTTTTACTTAGACACGCTGAATGATTCGTTAGTGTAAATCTGCCACACCTTTTATTCTGTTTTGTCTTCTCTGGATTACATATATAGTAAAACTGATTACATATATGGTGAAGAGTGGTTCATTCAACCATGTGCATTAAAACAGCTTTAGGTTAGTATTTTAGCTTGGTTTACTAGGAAGATTTTTCGGAATTCCTTAATAAGAAAATAGTCACTATTATTAGCAGCCGTATCAACATAATTAAATGCTTTAATAGGAGAGATCAGAATGAAGTCAAAGGGTCCGCGGCTTCTGATTGCAAGCGCTAAGTGCATTTGTCGTTTGTGATTCAGTGGTTAAAAAATATAAATCCTTAATTCTATATGGGTCATTGTCACATTTGGGTCTTTACTTTCTTAATCCAGGAAAATATTTTCGGAAGAAGCAATTCAATCATTTACCATTCATTTCCTTACACAAACAGTGGCTTCGGACGTGATATTTGAGAATATACATTAACATTTCTAACATCTGTAGGAAAATACTTCACGAATGAGCCAGAGTACAAGTCTTCCTCTTTCCTTTAGGATGTACAGAATAAGACGCCCAATTTAAGCTTATTTCAGAAAAGAAAAACAGTAAAGCTAAACTTTCGCCGCTGCCGCATCGCTAAGCTGCGGGGGAGGGTGTCCTCCACGGAAAACGACCCCCAAGGAAACCGTGAATCACCGCAACGCTCGACGCCATTGAGTCTGCACAGAAGCACCCGTTGCTCTCCCGCCGATGGCACTTGCCTGCGTCATCCGTGACATCTTCTGAGGAAAAAAGGTGCGGTGAGCTGAGACGTGAGGATGCCGCGTGGCCCGTTGTGGGAAAAGTAGGAGAGCAACATCAGACCTGTTCCAACGTCATTGGTAATAAGGGGCGAAATGAAAGATGAAGTTTGTATGGATGATTTGGAATGTCTCCTTTGAGCCAGTTGCAAGATTAACCGACTGTTGGTAAATGGTGAACTGTAGCAACTGTTTTTTTTTTTCCTTCTTTTCATTTTTAACCATGGCTTTAGAGATGTACTACGAAGGCATAAGCATCTCCAGGAAGACGGGGAGAGAGTTAGAAAAGAGGCGTGAAGGAAATATCTGTTTGTTTTCCTTAGGTCGAAGGAAATTCATTTGAAATGTTCCTAGCGTGATGTCATTAAAACAAGGTCCAGAATTATTCAGGTCTAAATGGTTATTAAGCATTAAGATTTCCAGACAGACAACACCTGTATTCGCAGGTGTTGTCTGTAATACCGGTTGCCTTTATATTGTGTATGGTTAGATTTACGTTATCGGTGAACATGCGAGCAGTAAGCATCCTCCCATTTCGAAGAACGCATGGCAATAGATATCGGTTATTAAACATAATCTTCATCATTAGATAGTTTATCTTTGAAAAAAAAAAAACACATATACGCACACACATTCACACGCGTACATACACGCGCACACACACGCTCACACACACACACACACACACACACACACACACACACACACACACACACACACACACACACACACACACACACACACACATACACACATACATACACACACACATACACACACACACACACACACACACACACACACACACGTACACACACACACACGCACATCTATTAATAGCAACGTCATTCATTGAAATAAGATGTACTGATACATCAACCGCAAG
>NC_061858.1:9894235-9901735 GCF_019202785.1 Penaeus chinensis
ATGAGGCGAGGGTATTGTTGATGGGAGGGGGCGGGGGCATTCATGAGGCGAGGGTATTGCTGAAGAGAAAGAGGTGAGGTATTACTGACTTGAGGGTATGGCTGTGGGGTGAATATTGAGGGTATTGCTGAAAGGAGGGGGGGGGGGGGCATTGATGAGGCGAGAGCATTCCAGAAGGGAGGCTGTGGAAGATATTGCTGTGGAGATGATATTGATGAGGCGAGGGTATTGTTACAGGGAGGGAAGGGGCACTGATGAGGCGAGGGTAGGCAAGGGTATTACTATGAGGAAGGCATTGCTGAGACGAGGGTATTGCTGAAGGAAAGGGAGGGGGGAGTGATAAAACGAGGGAATGGAAGGAAGGGGCAAGGGTGTTGCTGTGGGAAGGGGGGGGGGGGCACCGCCGAGGCAAGGGTATATTGCTGAATGGAAGGCACTGATGAAGCAAGAGGGTACTGATGGGGCGAGGGTGTTGCTATGTGAGAGGTATTGATGAAGCGAGGGCATGGCTATAAAGTAGCGATTGATGAGGCGAAGGCAGGGGGGGGGGGTAATTCTGTGGTAAAGGGTATGGGGTAAGAGGAGGCTCTGTTAAGATGAGGGTATCATTGTGGGAGAGGCGCTGGCGAGGCAGGCAAAGGAAAGGCATTGACAGAAATTGTGGTATTGCTGTGGAGAAACTAAGGGCGTGGGAATTGAGAGCCCCAATGACTGTGATGATCTATCATACATACAGTCTACTTTTGGATTCTTCCTTCACTATACTAATATAGATATAACCATTACGCACTGATTATGATGTTTGTGTGCATCCTCCCTTTCAAGTAGCCAGAGATTCGACCCTAATCCTCAATCAATAGTCTGCCATTCATTCTCCTTTCACCGTGAGATAAAAATGCTTTCCCGATCAAGTTATCTTCCCCCCTCCCCCCCCCCCCCACATCCTTCCCTTAACTCATTCCCCATTCAACTTATCCTGCACCCCCCCACCCTCTCCATCCATCCTTCATTCATTCCCTTTCCTGATCAAGGTATCCTCTTCCCATCCTTCTCTTCACTCATTTCCCAAACAACCAATCCCCCCCATCCCCATCCTTCCCCCTCCTCCCCTCCTCCCTTCCCCCCCACTCCCTAATCTCTCCCCCTAATTCCCTAATCCTCCAATCACCTGTAGACGCCCACAGGAGAGTCCGGGCGCCCCTACCTGATGCACGGCGGGCGCGGTGGCAGTGTGCAGTGGCGAGGAGGTGGAGTGGGCGTGGCTAAAGCTGTTCTCGAGTTGGCTCACCTGCTGCTCCGAGATCTTCCGCCGCCGCTCCTTCTCGTCCCGGTTGATCTGGGGGGCGAATGGGCCGATTAGGTAGGGTATTACAAGCGTCCTCAATAAGGCTGGATTTTGTGCTTGTGTTAAGATGATAATTATAATAGTAATGCTAATAATGATAATGATATGATAATGATAATGTATATATATATGTATATATATATGTATATATATACACACACACATATATACACATATACAGATAGATAGATAGATAGATAGATACTAGAACAGAAGTAGCACAAGAAGGAAACAGAAGCACCTAATAATAGTACGTTTGAGCTGGACCTTGATACCAAATGCTTAAAAAATCCGTACTGTGAATGGGTAATCAACCTCCAGAATGCCAGCCTGTCTAAATATAGGATTCTTCTCCTAAATACCATTCTCTGCCTTTCTGTGCGTCGGAATCGGATTTAGTCTTCCGATGCGATGCGCATTTATATTCAGGAACTATAAACATGAGCTCAGGCACGGCCACATACACTTCCTACTTAGTTCAGGAATGGTAATAATAAATATGATTATAATAAGGATAATGGTATTGATGATGATGATCATAATGATAATGATAATTATCATATGAATGATAATAATAACAATACTAATGCTTATAGCAATGATCATAATAATAATGATGATGATGATAATAATATTGACAATAATAGTAATAATGATAATAATACTAACAATCATAATAGTAATGATAATAATAATAATGATGATGATGATAATAATATTGACAATAATAGTAATAATGATAATAATACTAACAATCATAATAGTAATTATAATAATAATAATGATAATAATAATAGTAATAATGGTAATAATAATAATAACGATAATAATAATAATAACAATAATAATAACAATAATAATAATAATGATAACAATAATGATAATAATAATAATAATGATGACCAATAATCACAATAATAATGAAAGTAATGAAAATGAGGATAACAATAATAATAATAATAACAGTAATGATAATAAGAATAATTGAAATGATAACGATAACAAGAATAACAACAACGATAATAATAACGATAAAAATAACAATACCAATAACAATAACAATAACGTTAAAATAAAAACAACACCAATACCAATGACAAAAGAGCGACCAAGGGCTCGCTCCGCCTCACCTTCCTGGCGAGGCCGTAGAAGGAGCAGCCGAGGATCAGCATGAGCAACCCGAGGGCGAGGAACGACGGGCCGATGATGCGCATTTGGACGACGCTGGACTCGTGGTCGTTCTGGTTCTTTTTGCTCGTCTCCGTCTCGAGGGGCTTCGGGTCGTCATTCTGTAGGAGGGGGAACGAGAGGGTGAGTGGGGGGGTTGGGGTGTGTGTGTGTGGGGGGGGGGGTGCGGGTATGTTTTTTTTTTTCGAATCTTTGGTTGTTTGCCTCTCTTTCTTTCTTTTTTTTTGGGGGGGGGTCTGGTTTTCTCTCTGGCTTTCTCTCGGTCTTTTGTCTGTCTGTCTGTCTTTTCTTCTTTTGTCTCTTTCTCACTCCCCCCCCCCCTCTCTCTATCTATCTATCTATCTATTTATCTCTCTTCCCTTCCCTTTTTCTCTTCCCCTCCCTCCCCCCCCCCTCTCTCTCTCTCTCTCTCTCTCTCTCTCTCTCTCTCTCTCTCTCTCTCTCTCTCCCTCTCTCTCTCTCATCCCTTCCCTTTTTCTCTTCCCCTCCCCCCCTCTTTCTCTCTCTCTCTCTCTATTCCTCCCCCTCCCCCCCCTCTCTCTCTCTCGCTCTTTCTCTTCCTCCCCCTCCCACCCTCTCTCTCTCTCTCTCTCTTCCTCCTCCTCCCCTTCCCCTCCTCTCTCTCTCTTCCTCCCCCCCCCCCCTCTCTCTCTCTCTCTCTCTCTCTCTCTCTCTCTCTCTCTCTCTCTCTCTCTCTCTCTCTCTCTCTCTCTCTCTCTCTCTCTCTCTCTCTCTCTCTCTCTTCCTCCACCTCCCCCCCTCTCCCTCTCTCACTCGCTCTCTCTTTCTTTCTTTGTCACACTTTTCTCTTTCCCTTTCTCAATTTCTCCTTCAGTAATAAGCAACTCCACTAAAAATAATACACTCACGATGAGGCCTAACATCTCAATTAAAAACAATTTACATCAGTAACCAAAAGAGAGAAAAAAAAAATCACATCTTACCTTCATATTGATGCTGTAACTGACATACGAGAGGATGATGCCCGCCAAGAGGAAGAAAATGCCGAAGACACAGAGGGTCACGTGACAGTTGGATGCCAGTGCCACCCCTTGGATGCTGAGGCCTCCGCCGTCCACTCGCTCCACCTGCGAGAGAGTGGATGTTTGTGGATCCTTTGTTTGTTTGAAGGTGTTTCTATGTTGGAGAGTGATTAGCTATCGCCGTGTATTTGTTTCTTTGACAGCGTTTGTTTAATGGCTAGTGTTTATTTGTTTGAAAGTGTTTCTCTGTTGATTCTTGTTTAGCTACTGATTGGTATTACTGAATTATTTTACTTTCTTTTTCTAATTTCTGCCTGATTTCTCAACATCACAATGCCAGAATGCTTCGTAAATATAAAGGTTCTATATAGATTTTCAAACTGAAAAATGACCCCAATACACATAAAATTTTGCACGATGTTTCCCATTCCTAATTACATTTCTTTCGAAAATAAAAAAAATTAACACGATTACAAAATAAACAAGAGACATACTGGAGTAAACAAGAAACAGACTAAAGTAACAGAAACACTAAAGAAAATAACGATAACACTAAAGTAAACAACGGAAAGACATAAGTATATAACGGACAGACTGAAGCAAACATCGGACAAGGTAAACAAAAAAAAGAAAAAGTAAACAAATCAGTAACGGAAAGAAGCAACCGAAATGCTAAAACAAACAGCAGATAAACACCAGACTGCTAAAATAAATAACTAGCAACCTGAAACAAACAAACCAAAATAAGACAAACTAAGGCAACTGACAAAGCAAACAGTAAACAATAAAAAAACAAAGCATTCGACAAACTAAAATAAACAACAGACAAACTAAAGCAAACAATAAACAGTCTAAACCAAAACCAGACAAATTTAATCAAACAAATGAACTGATCAACATATAAACTAAAGCAAAAAACAAATAAACTAAAGCAAAACCTGAACAACAAATAAATCAAGAAAACAACAAACAATCATTCAAACAACCCAAACTAAAAAACAGACGAACAAAACTAAATAAAACACCCTAAACTAAAACCAAAACAAACTAAAACTAAACAACAAACAAACTAAACCTAAACAACTAAAAAAACTAAAACAAGCAACAGCCAGACTAAAGCATTACCTGTAACTTCTCTATAACGAGGTCAGCGGTGGACGGGCGGCGCGAGGAGGGCGTGTCCGGGACCGACAGGTAGGACACGCTGCTCACCTGGTCAAGGCGGGAGAGGAAAGTAAGAGAGAGATAAGTTTATAGTCTGTTGTATCTATCTATTTTATGCTTATATGTTTATCTATTTGGGTCGTTGGGAGGGTGGGAGGGAGGGTGGGTGGGTTCGTTAGTTGGTAATTTAGTTAATCAGTTATGTTAGTTAATTTGTCTGTCTATTTATTTGTTTATTTATTTTCCTTTTTTTTTTTTCTTTCTTTCTTGGCACGTGAAGTATCGCTTTTCCTATCTTAGGAAAACCGGTTGGAGGCGGACGTATTTGTGAATTAGTGGTATGAATTATTTAACAATCGCTAGTATTCTCACTGGTAATATTACACTAAGGGTTATTATTCATAAGAAACTGGCGTCTCCCTTTCTTCAAGATACATTAATGTTTCGATTTAAAAGAAAAAAAGAAAAAGGTTTATCAATAAAAAAAGGACATTTATGTTTTCTTTGACAAGGTCCCTCGCGGAATCAGTCCTGGAAAGGCTTGGCTACGAACCAGAAAATCAGTCATCTGAAAATAAAACTTCACAAGGCTCAGAGTCCCCGTATTCTAGTGTCCGTGATACATGCGTGCCAACGGAAACAACATTAAAGTGGAATACACAGAATGGAAACTAAAAGTGAACAGTAAACGGTGATACATTTTGTTATATCCGGAGACATACGAATCTCAACCTTACCGCCGGTTATCAGGACGCTGCTGATCATTTCCCTGATTGGTTTGCACTACGACGGCAAAATCTACGAAATTACGAATAATTATGACAAATTCGCTTTCGTAATGCCGTTCAATTCGTTTAAGTCTCGATTCCATTACATACTAATTAGTTATCTGGCCTATATTCTCCTTGCATACGTTTTGCATTGGCTGCCCTAACCCGTGTAATGAAATGTAATTTGGTAAGGAATATGTAAATGTATTTGTAAGATTTTTTCCCCTTTCCATTAAAGAAATTAAATCGAGGGATATAACACAAAATCAATGGAAATGAGGATATATCTTATCGGTAAAATATATATTCCAGATATGCCAAGCGCCGAAAAATCTTTGGACTCCCCCGGGCCCAAGGAAATCGTGTATATTGGAGAAAAATAATGGGAAGGAGATGGCATAAAATTCTTCACAGATTACATTTTTTTTTTTTCTACCACCAAAACAACGACAGATTAAGTCTATTCATCTTTCAGATAGATAATACAAGAATGAATATCCATGAAATTTAATCTGAACGTGTTATCGGCAAATGTGTTAAGGAAAAGCGTCCGTGAAGGAATGCATTGAGCGTTACTTGTGTCTGCTTGGATAACACAAGTGAAGGCCTGGCGTGAGGTGAGAAAAAGGGGTAAGGGGTAAAGCTGCGACGTGTCCTCAAAGCTGCCCTTAAGGATTTTTGTGCGGCTTGCGTGCATGTGTGTGTGTGTGTGTGTGTGTGTGTGTGTGTGTGTGTGTGTGTGTGTGTGTGTGTGTGTGTGTGTGTGTGTGTGTGTGTGTGTGTGTGTGTGTGTGTGTGTGTGTGTGTGTGTGCGCGCGCGCGCGCTAACGTAACATTTTATCTTGGAGACCGAGCTATCCGTATCGAACCTAAAGAAATGCGTGTATTGTTTTCTCCCTTTTATCCTCATTCTTTTTCATTTCTTTCACTGCTTACCTCAACGCTGTCCATGCCCCGGCAGTCGCCCGCCAGGCCAACGGGACGAGGCAGACGCTCAATGAGTCCGCCATTCTTGAGAGGCAACCGATGTCCTATCTGCAAAACAGCGAGAACATGCGACAGACGGAAAGACACTACAATAAACAGTACGAAAAGAAAGGAATAAATAAGTAAATAGATCAAAACAATGCATGATCCGTAACACTGTACTGTGCGGTGTCCCGATACGTAATACAAATGATAAAACATGAAGAAGTGCTTAAGGTGCTCTCTCAAAACAAAGAAATTCACACCACAGCCAAAAACGACAGAATGTTCAGATAACCAGCCATTATCAACCTCTTTTTCGGCGGGAACATAACTGGCGATTATTATTTATTTTTTGTTTTTCCCCTTCTTAATACCATTTTAATTCAACAGTCTTCTAAAACACAAGAAAAAAATATTGATATTCTGAACATGGCCGAGACCGATAAATGCCAAAAACATGCGTTATAAAGTGCATTACACGCAATCACATCTACCAAAGCACTTAATTATTTCCAAGTGTATTATAAAATGTATTAGAAGTTTTCGTTATAGGAATTGTTTTCTAATTCACATAAAATTATCTATATCTTATGGATAGACACACACACACTATATACATACATGTGTGTGTGTGTATATATATATATATATATATATATATATATATATATATATATATATATAACGAAGAGGTAGACTAATACGGTCGTGATTAATTTCACGTTTATTTGCAAACGTTTTAGAGATAAATCCTATCTCTATCATCAGTGCTGTAATATTGAACTCAAAAATAGTGTGCATTAGACAACATAACGAAATAGATTAAAGAGGTTCTCTAACTTAAAATTGGTAAACAAAAACAAAAAACACGGGAAGAAAGATATGAGAGAACTAACCAACATAAGTGATAGTCGGGGGGAATGAAGCCGCTAATTAGTAAATAGGGTGGTTGCGGTAGTGTTGTTGTTGAGCTCTGGTTTCATCTTTCGGATCAACAAAGATTCCGAGATAATGAGGTCTAGGCGAGATGAATGAGAGGATAGAATATTGAAATCTGTGTTAGAGAAAGGATGTGAGTGTT
>NC_061858.1:9904235-9906735 GCF_019202785.1 Penaeus chinensis
TCCTTCCAACACATTCTCTCTTCTTTCTTCTCTCTCCCTTCTTCGTCTTCCTTCATTTCATCTTCCTTCATGACCCTACCTCAATTACCTTAATTGACCTATACCAAGGTCGTCATTACTTTCTCCTGCGCCTCTGATGCTACACCCTGTTTCTACAACATTCGTTTAACCCTCCTGCGTCACCCTTATCATTGCTGTCCACTTTACCTTGACTCCTGTGTCTTATCCGAAAAGATATCAGATGGATTGTATCATGCTGTATAAACACGCAAGCAAACACTTATATGGAACTTGAATATGCAAAACGGAAGACAGATAACATCACACACATTTAGAAGTGACACAAAGGGATCTGTCCTCGCCCTCCGAGAGCAAGCGACTCCTCTCTGATCACCACGCAAGCACTTACCACTTCTTCTTCGCCGCCTGCGTCCGCGCCGACCTCGTCCACCTCCGGGCCGGCGTTTCCGGCGCCGTGGCACTCGCCGCTGCCAACCACCTGCACGAGAGGCGGAACAACATACTTTGATTTAACAAGCGCCTTCCTTTCTTCCGACGCCCCTGACCCCCCCATCTGCACGTCCGCCGCCGCCTTCACATCGAAGCGCCCGATCTCTACCTGCGCGTCAGGTTCGGCGAACACGACGAGGGATGGGAAGGTGGCGTGCGCGCCATCGTGGCCCCTCGCTTCCCCTACGCCCCCCGGTGGATCGGATGCCTGACGCCTCTGCTTTATGTTGTCGAGGACAAGCACGTTCAGGTGGTCCTCAATGCGCGCGTTGTTCTTCGGCCCGAACTTTTTCACGACACTGTTCTCCCGCACGCGGTCTCGCCACCGTAAGCGCCGGAGGTTACGCCGCTGCTTCAGCTTGGAGACGCTGCGACGCATCCAGACGCCCCTCGATCCTCCGGGGCTGCGCGTTCTGGCCAGCACTTAGGTGCGGATCCACGGAAATGAAATCCCTTTCAAGGTCACTGCGGGAGCGCAAGAGGCGGAAGGAGGCCGAGGACGTGCGGAGCGAGGGAAGCCTACGTCACAAGTGTGCGTCGCTTTGGCATCTTCTCTCTCTCACTGACATATCAAAAGGGCAACTTTGGTAGAAAATATCTCCCTGTGATCTATGACGTCAATGATATCTACCAATCACGAGGCTGCTGACGAAGGGCGTTCTTTCTCCGTCATTAGCGGCTTTGTATAAGTGATATTAGAAATACCTTTAATTGATTACTCTAAACACAACCAAATGCAATAACATGCAACGTGGAAAGCCTACCTGAACTACGTCTGGAATGTCAGCATGGCATTTGCCTCAAAACATCTCTTCTCCCTTGGATACAAAAAATATCACAAGGAAGGATTATCTAAAATGTCGTTGACTGCCTATTCTTGAGGTTGCATAATAGGGATTCACCCTGGATAAAGCCAATAAAAGCAACAAAGTTAAGACATATAGCGTTACCCAATCGACAAGATAAGAAATAATTACCAAGGCGACTGCCATTCCTAAAAAGGCCTCAATGAGTCTTTTCTGTCTAAGCCAACGAAACGAAACTTTCATATTAAAATTCTTATATCGTCCATCTCAGCAGAAACCACTGAATTTTTATCTTAAAACATATTAACGGTGTAATTTCCATGCTATTTGTTCCACACCACCGAAAAATCTTTTCATTACTGCACTGGCTCATTGATAACCAAGAGATATGTTGCTATAGTCATTCAAGCTGATAAAATAGACAAGTGAATTTACGTATAAATAGGTGAATTCATAGCTAATAAAATAAATGGATAAGGAGGAAGATATAAAAAGGATAGACGAGGGAAAATATAGAAATGAAAGTAAAAGACTAATGTATGATAATAAAAAGAGAAAATTTACTTGAAGCAAATCAGTATATAATAATCAACCGACTGATCGAAAAAGATAAATAGCTAAACGCAAACAAAATTGCTCGAGTATAAAGGATACATACTAAAATCACGCATAAAGCAACGAAGGGAAGAACAAACAAATACACAACTATAGCATGTAGGATATTCGTGTTTTCCCTGTTCTTATATTCGTTGTTCTATTTACATTGTGTGTGTGTGTGTGTGTGTGTGTGTGTGTCTGAGTGTGTGTACTAAGCTTCAATTTGCTTACTTCTTTCTCTTTCTAAGATAATTCAGAAACCTCTTTTCCACACGTCTTACTTCATTTCACTTTTCACTTTCCTTTTTAATATTTGTTCCGAAGACCACCGGACGAGAAACAGATAACTGTGAATAATTATCTAGTCAATATTTCGGTGGGTTTCTTGCCTTGCTCCTTTCTCCTTTCCTCTTATTGTCTTTCTCTGTCTTTCTTTTTCTCTCATTCTTTCTCTCAATCTCTATCTCTACCTCCCTGTTATGTGTGTGTGTGTGTGTGTGTGTGTGTGTGTGTGTGTGTGTGTGTGTGTGTGTGTCCCCACGCATTTTACTTATACCTACACCCCACTTATCCAAAACGTCTGGATC